>NC_056727.1:1127961745-1128094245 GCF_019279795.1 Protopterus annectens | reverse complement strand
TGAGTGTGAGCGGAATAGAATTCCATAATTTTGAGATATAGGTGAAGTATATGGTATCCCCTGCCTTGTTAATGGACTTGGTGTTAAAGAGGAAGCATTTGTTGCTAAAACACAGGTCTCTGGTACATTAGTATTACTGCAGTATGTTTTAGAATGCAAATACATTTTTTATGGCATATAGATAAGTTTGTCTCTCAAGACTAATTAGGAATTTGATAAATAAATGAGTAATTTTAGCCAGTTTAGCTCTCTTAAGGCAATGTAGTGATTTGTTTTGTATGGGAAGTTTGTAACAAATTTATCTACATACCATGTCTCAAACTTCATTTTTTTTCAGTTTTGTTAAGATTAGTAAGAATAGGTAGATGCATACAGAAGAGATGGGAGTAGGTATGATCTAGCAATGGATTTTATGGCATTATCAATGAGATATTGCTTAGCTCCATAGATGGAGCCAAGTTTAATTTCTGTTTTTTTGGTGACTTGATGGAGATGCTGGTTGAATTCTAGTAGGTCATCAATCACAACTCCCACTGACTTAATTTGAGAAGCCACTTCAATTTTAAAGTTATTTGTTGTATATGGAAGGAATGTGTTAGGTCACTGTATTTCTTAGGGGTAAACGACTTTAACTTTGTTTTATTTGGATTTACAAGTAACTGTTAATAACCTAGCCAAAATTCTATAGCGGAGAAGGAGAGATAAGGGATTTTTGTGAAGTAAATCTCAATGTCTTTGATAGCTCCAGAATCATGAATAAAGCTAAAAAGTGTAAGGGTGGAAAAGGCTCAACATCATGGACCATTAGTATATACTTAGAAAGCTACAATTATAACAACTTTTGCATTAGCAGACATTTTCATAGGTTCATAGGTTCATAGGTTACTGAAGGATATAGAGTCTAAAACTGCAATAACTGTCATTATTCAATGACTTCTGTCCTCAATGATTTTGCCAGAAAACACACATTTTATGAGGAACAGATGAAAAATTATGATGCAAAATTTGAAACATTTTGAAAAATCAAGGACAGTTGAGAAGAATGGAATATTGTTTTGTGTGTGTGTGTGTGTGTGTGTGTGTGTGTGTGTGTGTGTGTGTGTGTGTGTGTGTGTGTGTGTGTGTGTGTGCATGTATTTGTATGTGTGAGCATGTGTTTTTGTGTGTTTGTTCAGGGTACATGAGTCTGTGTGTGTATGTCTGCATGTGTATTCACCTATCTTTCTTTTTATGTGTGAACATGAGAGTTTGTGAGCTCAGGCTATGTGATTGTGTGTGTGTGTGTGTGTGTGTGTGTGTGTGTGTGTGTGTGTGTGTGTGTGTGTGTGTGTGTGTGTGTGTGTGTGTGTGAGAGACTGCACGTCTATTCCCTGTCTTTCCTTGTGATTGTGAGCATGAGTCTTTTTGTGTACTGAATATTTGTGTTTGTGTGTGTGTTTGTGTGTGCCTGTGTGTGTTGTCTTTATTTGGACTGCTAGATACATGAGTGACCTATCAGCACTTCTTGGTAGAGCACTCAACTGGGTAGTTCTTAAGACTTCCCAAATGACCACTTAAAAATGATATTGAAATGTAAAATTCTCTGGTTCACATAAAAGGTGTACACTTTTCAAGACCCATTACTTATATTAACTTAAAGAGTTATTTTAGATATATTTTTCTTGTGATCAGACCTATATTCTCACTGTTCATAAAATTGTACTTACAGTCGTGAACATACAATGGGAGCATGCCCATCACCACCAATACAGACGTGTCTACATGCACATGTATGCGTGTGTGTGTGTGTGTGTGTGTGTGTGTGTGTGTGTGTGTGAATGTGTGTGTATACATGTATGAGTATGTGTTTGTACGTGCATCTGTCTATGTGTGTGTGTGTGTGTGTGTGTGTGTGTGTGTGTGTGTGTGTGTGTGTGTGTGTGTGTGTGTGTGATTGCATGTGTGTGCACATGTGCATCTGCATGTGTTTGTGATTTTGGGCGTGAACCTGTGTCTCTGTGAGTGTATATTCAAGCAGCCTTTAGGAGATCTTTTTTAAACATGTTTATGAAATTATCACTTAAGACATAGGCACATATAGATTAACAGAAAACAAAACAAGCCATATTAGCATTTTTTCCATTTATCTACATTATACATTACATATGTTTTCTTTTTTATAACAACTGCCTTTCAGTCCAACATGCCTAGGACATTCAAATCCTGCCTTCCCTTATGCCTCTCTCCTCCTCCTCCTCCTAGAGATCATTCTGCATGTATTATTCCCACAAATTATATTTATTTTTATGCAATTTGTTCCTTCCCTTATCTAAAGATCCCTCTTAGAGTTGTTTTGTATTTTTACTTTTTTCAGTACTTTGAATACAGTTGATTTAGACTTTAATTTCCACTTTCTAAAAATTGCTTTTTTGACAGCCACTAGAATTAAATTTAATAAGGCCTTACTATGTCTAAGCAATTCAGATCATGTGTCCCAGCTCAAAAGAATCATTTCCTTAGTTACAGCCATTTGCTTCAAGAATATCTCTGACAGAGTACACTATAGGGAATATTTTAAGTCTGTCAACTAATTATACTCCCTAAAAATACATGGGCATAAAAATACCTATGCAAACACTTCCAAGAAAAAATCCTAAAACTTCTAGAATGTGTTTCTTACTTGTTCCCTTGTAAACTGTATGTGCATCTGTCTGACAAGCCTTATCTGCAAGGCCATGGAGCGTATTATCATGGAACTTATAAACAAAGACATTGGCAACCTTCAAACACTGGACCCCACCCAGTTTGGGTTTGTGAAGGGCCGATCTTGTCTCCTGAACCTGATTGACTTCTTTGAATCAGTCTCCAGAGCCATGGACAAGGGTAAGGTGGTCCACACAGCCTATCTAGACCTCACCAAGGTCTTTGACACCATCCCCCACTCTGGAATCATAGATAAACTTACTAAGCTGGGCATTAATCCCTACGTCACTCGATGGGTTGACAACTGGCTTACTGGCAGAACCCACACTGTAAAAGTAACTGATTCCAAATCCAGCTCCAGACAAGTGACAAGTGGAGTACCTCAGGGTTCAGTCCTGGGGCCGCTCTTGTTTGGCATCTACTTCTCTGAAGTACAGGTCAACACTAAGGGACTCTGGCTAACAAAGTTTGCATATGACTGCAAACTGGGAGCCATTATTGAATCCCCAAATGATGTGGATATTCTACAAAAGGGCCTTACAGAAACAGATGCTTGGTGCCAGAGCCATGGGCTCAAGCTCAATGCCAAGAAATGTATTGTTATCCCCTTTGGGAAAAAACATGTATCCATGAATTACCATATAGGTGGCAGTACACTAAACACAGAAAGTGTGATAAGAGACTTAGGGACACAGGTGGACAGTGGTCTCACCTTCGATAACCACATCGCCACAACAGTCAGGAAATCCTTCTATGTGGCACACCTCATCACGAAGGGCTTTTCATCCAGAAAAAAGGAGGTCATTGTCCCATTGTACTCATCCCTCATTAGACCCATTATAGAATACAACGCCCCATTTGGTATGTACCTCTCAAGACATCTGCAACAACTGGAAAGGCCTCAGAAATACCTCACTAAAAGAATCACAGGCCTAAAGCAGATGCCCTACGCTGACCGTCTTAAAAAACTCCAGCTATACTCTGTGGCATATCGTTTACTCAGAGGCGATCTCTGCTTAACATACAAGGCCATGTCAAACCCAGAGCTGTTGGACATGCTACACTTAAAGAAATCCCAATCCCTCAGAGCTACACACTCCAGGGATCTAAATCTTGTCATCACAATAAACAAAACATGCTGGAGGGATAGGTTCCTGACCCAGAGACTCCCCAGACTCTGGAATAGATTGCCCATACATGTAAAGCAGAGTGCCTCTTTGGACCTCTTCAAGAGGAACCTTGACGATTGGATGGGAGAAAGGAAATTCACCCCAGGGATCACGTCAGTCGCCCTGCTAGACAGGGGTCCAGGAAAGTAAATAATGTGGGAAGAAATAGCCAGGGAATTGTTATGGCTAGGCTTGTATAGGCCCTAGGGCTGATAGCCTAGTACCAACCTATGAACCTATGAACTGCTTTTACAGTCTATCTTACCAATCTTTCCTATCCTTTCTAACCTTTCTTATAGTTATCACACAATACTGTGCACGCCTTAGTTTTAACAACAGCTTCTGTTCTAGATTTGACTAAAAACTCTATCGGAATAGTTCTTTCAGTTAGACTCCCCTATCCCTGTCTCTTTGCCTATAGCCTGGTACTATTCCCTAATAGGGAAGGCAGTCTCTGACCTCCAGTCCAAAAGTCTTCTTGGCCTTATTCCACTATATTACCTTTCTCTCTCTAGTTATATACTCCCAATAGTGTGGTTCCTTTAGCAGTTTTCGCCTATAAATTCCACCCCCCTCTTGTCTATTTTATGCACCCCTACTTGCATTCATCCCTGATGGCAAAATCACCTCTTTCTATTGTTGTGTTAGTTTAGTTCTTAGAATGTTTTCAGCAGCTTTATGAATATAAGATTCTGTATGGTTGTTATTCTAGTTAAGGATCTGCATCCAAAATCCCACTCTCTCCTTATTTCAGGAACTCCCCTCACCCCATGCTTCACCATCACACCTTTCTTTCTTGAATTATACTTTTATGCTTGTGTTATGTGTATGATGATTAAAATATCTCCTCAAATCAGGTAATCTTTTTCTATGTGGAGGCTCATCTTATTCAGTTTAACACTTATCCTCCTCCCCTCCAAGATGCATTCTATCAGCTTTTAATAATTATTCTGCACAACTTATCCTCTGGTGGATAAGAATATAGGTTCATAGGTTCATAGGTTGGTACTAGGCTATTGACCCTAGGGCCTATACAAGCCTAGCCATAACAATTCCCTGGCTATTTCTTCCCACACTATTTACTTCCCTGGACCCCTGTCTAGCAGGGTGACTGATGTGATCCCTGGGGTGAATTTCCTTTCTCCCATCCAGTCATCAAGGTTCCTTCTGAACAGGGCCAAAGAGGTGCTCTGCTTGACATGTATGGGCAGTCTATTCCAGAGTCTGGGGAGTCTCTGGGTCAGGAACCTATCCCTCCAGCATGTTTTTTTTATTCTGATGACAAGGTTTAGATCCCTGGAGCATGTGGCTCTGAGGGATTGGGATTTCTTTAAGTGTAGCATGTCCAACAGCTCTGGGTTTGACATGGCCTTGTATGTTAAGCAGAGATCGCCTCTGAGTAGACGATATGCGACAGAATATAGCTGGAGTTTTTTAAGGCGGTCAGCATAGGGCATCTGCTTTAGGCCTGTGGTTCATTTAGTGAGGTATATCTGAGGCCTTTCCAGTTGTTGCAGATGTCTTGAGAGATACATACTAAATGGGGCTTTGTATTCTATAATGGGTCTAATCAGGGATGAGTACAGTGGGACAATGACCTCCTTTTTTCTGGATGAAAAGCCCTTAGTGATGACATGTGCCACATAGAAGGATTTCCTGACTGTTGTGGCGATGTGGTTATTGAAGGTGAGACCACTGTCCACTTGTGTCCCTAAGTCTCTTATCACACTTTCCATGTTTAGTGTACTGCCACCTATGTGGTAATTCACAGGTACATGTTTTTTCCCAAAGGGGATAACTATACATTTATTGGCATTGAGCTTGAGCCCATGGCTCTGGCACCAAGCATCTGTTTCTGTAAGGCCCTTTTGTAGAGTATCCACATCATTTGGGGATTCAGTAATGGCTCCCAGTTTGCCATCATCTGCGAACTTTGTTAGCCAGAGTCACTTAGTGTTGGCCTGTACTTTAGAGAAGTAGATGCCAAACAAGAGAGGTCCCAGGACTGAACCCTGAGGTACTCCACTTGTCACTTGTCTGGAGCTGGATTTGGAATCAGTTACTTTTACAGTGTGGGTTCTGCCAGTAAGCCAGTTGTCAACCCATCGAGTGACGTAGGGATTAATGCCCAGCTTAGTAAGTTTATCTATGATTCCAGAGTGGGGGATGGTGTCAAAGACCTTGGTGAGGTCCAGATAGGCTGTGTGGACTGCCTTACCCTTGTCCACGGCTCTGGAGACTGATTTGAAGATGTCAATCAGGTTCAGGAGTCAAGATTGGCCCTTCATGAACCCAAACTGGGTGGGGTCCAGTGTTTTAAGGTTGCCAATGTCTTTGTTTATAAGTTCCATGATAATACGTTCCATGGCCTTGCAGATCAGGCTTGTCAGACTGATGGGGCGGTAGTTCCTGGGATCCAAGGAGGATCCCCCCCTTGTGGAGTAGGATAACTGTAGCTGTGAGCCACTCAGTGGGCATGGAGCCTGAGGTGAGGGTATGATTAAACATGACACTTAGGTGAGGTGCCAGTTCATTTTGTAGTTCATGTAGTACACAGCCCAGGATGTCATCTGGTCCCATGGATGCTGTATTCTTAGCTTTAGAGAGTGCGTTTTTTACCTGTGTGGCCGTTATTACCGGAATTTGGCAATCTTCCGGTATTGAGATGGGCCATTTAAGGGGGTGAGAGGTGGGTGAAGTTGGCACTGACTCCATCTGCCAGGATATTGGCAATATCCTTGGGATCAGTGTATTTAATGCCATTCTGTTGTAGCTCATAGCAGATCTGAGCATTGCCATTTAGATTCTTGACATAGTTATAGAATGCCTTGTGGTTGTCTTTGGAATCTTTGGCAATTTTATTTTCGTAACTAACTTTGGAGGATTTTATGAGGGATCCCAGCTTCTTACTGAGGCTGGTAAGGAAGTTTTTTGCATCCTGGGATTTTCCTCTTTTCTGAAACAGTTTCTTCCTTTTGTTGTAAAGTTTGTTTATGGCAGGGGACCACCAGATTGGCCTCTTTTTTTTGGGAGGAGAGCATCTTGGTTCTATTTGGGATGGCACGATTCATGCATGAGTGGATGTGCTCGTACAGTGCCTTAGTGTAGGACTCAGCAGTCGAACTTTCAGTTCCCGCCTGCATGGGTGTCATGAAGTTTGTAACTTCTGACTTGAGTAGAATGAAGTTGGCTTTGGAGAAGTTTTTTATGGAAGTTTCCTTACTGGGGTGGGGGTGGGATGTGGATGTTAAGGGTGATTAGCTTATGGTCTGACCTGACCAATGAGGGGGTGACCATAGGTGTGGAGCATCGATTTCCCATGTTGGTAATGACAAGGTCTATGATATTGGAGCCCCTGGTGGGACTATGGCTGATTAATATGTAAAACTAAGGGGACTAAAAATATTTTCAGTGGTTGTATCATACTAAGCATGTCTATAAACAAGAGCTTCCAGTTTCTTGGTTTTTGTATTACCATTTGTTTAGTTTCTTCCCACAAACCCTTAGCTGTCATAACAGAAGCCTTTTTAATCCATACACCTAAATACTTCATCTTATCATGTCCCCATATGGTATTTCTGAATCAATTTGTGAGTGGGTGCTTAATTTAGGGCTATTATCTTTGCTTTATCTTCATTAATTTTATATCCTGAAAAGACTTGAAGCTGTCTCAACCTCTTCCACAACACTGAAATGTCCTTTGTTGTCTTTACTGCATATGAATTTGCACACCAGCAAGAGCAGAAAGCATTTCTTTCTTTTTTTTTTAAGATCAGAAATATAAAGCGCGCAAAATAATAATAAAATAAAAGAGGTAATGTATCCTTTCCTTATACTAACTGAAGAATGATCAGAAATACATAATTCCATGTGCCTTTTACTAATTATTTTATTAAATTTATTCACATAAGTGCATGCTCCATAAGCACATCACTAAGCCTTACAAATGATAGAAAAATATTTTTTGTAACTATAACTTAATGCCTCTGTAAAACTGCAGATAAAATATCCCTTGTATTCTTCATCCTCCCACATTAACTATTACCTCTTATCTTCAACAGCTTCCATCTGCTGTTTTTCCTTCTTTATTAACCTACATACACCCCCTCTGCCCTTCATCACATGCCACCTCATCCCATACTCTCTATACCTTTATGTTCTTTGTCTTCAATCTCCATTCCTTCTGACATCTAAGGACTTTTAGCAACTTTTCTCAGCTTCTCTTCCTTACTTTCACCCATCCTCTTCCATTGATTTGCACTTTCACTTTTTACCCATCCCGGTATAAGTTATCTAGCAAATCTAGCTTTCCTGGACTATCATACCAAAACAACAGAGGCCTCCAAAGCAGACACCCAAGCAACCGCCACCTCAAGACATAGCACATGCAACACATAGTTCACAAAGTCAGTGTGCTAAACAGTCACAGCCCTTAAGGCCAAACAACATGCCAGACACACTTGTAATAGGTGACTCCATAGTCAGACACACAGACATCCCGCTCACCAGACTGAACAAGGAGAGGGTCACAGTAAGCTGCCTGTCGGGAGCTAGAATCCGCCACATAACATAAGCACTCAGGTCACTACACAGCAAGTACAAATATGACTCAGTCATTGTACATGCCGGTGTGAACGACCTGAGACGTACCTCCCTGGACTACATGAAAAGAGACATAGAGGAGCTCTCTGATTATGTAGCCCAGGCCGGTATGACCCTGACCCGGAGCAGCATCTTACCCTCACCAAGAATGATGCCACAGTACAAAGACAAAATGATCAGTTTTAACAATTGGCTTAATTACTGGTGTCATTCAAAGGGGATCCAATGTCTGTCTGCTTGGGATGACATGCTCGACAAGCCACACTGCTTTGCAAGGGATGGCTTGCACCTGTCACCCCTGGGCTTCAGG
Organism: Protopterus annectens; assembly: GCF_019279795.1. Classification (NCBI taxonomy): domain Eukaryota; kingdom Metazoa; phylum Chordata; order Ceratodontiformes; family Protopteridae; genus Protopterus; species Protopterus annectens. Next base: position 1,128,085,482 of record NC_056727.1, on the reverse strand, counting down.
ATATTGGCCAAGGCTCTTGCCACCCCCATAGTGCCTTTTTTAGGCAAGGCTCAAATGACAAACCTACCTCCCTAGAAAACACAAGTGGAAAAAAAATAAGGGTAATGCTGCTCACTGCCAGAAATCTAAACCTCAAGATGCATGCCCTCGAAGCCCTCCTCAGTATGGAGAACATCGATGTCTGTGCAGTGACTGAAACCTGGTTCAAGGCTCCTGAGAGCACCCCAGCACTATCAGGTTTTACCTCATATCATGCTTTCCAGCCCCAAAACTTGGACCGAACCACAAAAGGAGGGGGAGTATCCATATTCATCAAAGATACCCACACCTCCAGGTTAGTGGCAATGCACGAAGCATCGGAGACCATCCAGGTGCAACTAACCATAGACAAAACTGCCTTACAATTTGTAGCATGCTACAGACCACCCTCTCAAACTCAGGAAACCCACACAGCCTTCCTGAAGACACTGGAGAGTATGAATGTCTCTCCAAATACCATCATATTGGGAGACTTCAACTACCCAAACATAGACTGGGAACATTACTCAAGCCCAAACACCCTAGCCCAAAGGTTCCTAGAATTCATAAACTCAAATGCGATGGAACAACTAGTCACCATTCCCACAAGAGGAGACAATATACTAGACCTGATCATCACAAACATGGGGACAAAATGCTCCACACCGGAAGTATATCCCTCATTGGTAAGATCAGACCATAAATTAATCTCACTGGAAATCCACATCCTGCCCCCACCCCCTGCACAAAAGACCACAGTGAAGAATTTCTCAAAAGCCAACTTCACACTTCTTAAGACTGAAGTGGTATCCTTCAAGGTCCCTGGGCCAGTGGAAACCACAACCCACACTGCTGAATCCTTTGCAAATGCCTTCTACGGGCACCTTCAAGAATGCATGGATCATGCAATCCCAAATAAAACCAAGACCCATTCCCCCAAAGGCAGGCACCCAGTCTGGTGGACCCCAGCCATAAACAAACTTTACAACAGAAGGAGGAAGCTACTACATGACAGAGCAAAATCCCTAAATGGGAAGGCATCTCTGATCAGTACTAGCAAAAAATTATGATCACTCATTAAATCATCCAAGGCCAACTTTGAGAGAAAAATTGCAAAAGACACAAAAGACAATCACAAGGCCTTCTTTAGCTATGTTAGAAACCTGGGTGGAAACTCCCAGATATGCTCAGAGTTAGTCCAAAATGACAATAAATACACTGAACCCACTGACATTGCCAACATTCTGGCAGACAGGTTCAGTGCAAATTTCTCCTCCCAAAAGAAGAAATAACTATCCCAGCAGAGTGTAGCCTTCCTAACATCTCAGATTCCCAGGTGAGAGACGGCCTCTCTAAAGCTAAAAACACAGCATCAATGGGACCGGACGGTGTCCCGGGCTGTGTGCTACATGAACTCCAAGAGGAACTAAACCCAAACATAAGGCTGCTGTTTAATCTTAGCCTTACTACAGGATACGTACCCAAAGAGTGGCGTACGGCAACAGTGGTCCCACTTCACAAAGGCGGTGCTTCTACGGACCCTGGAAATTACCGCCCCATAAGCTTGACGAGCCTGGTCTGCAAACCTATGGAGAGGATCATTATGGAACTCATAAACAAAGACATTGGGGACCTACAGACATCGGATCCTACCCAATTTGGCTTTGTCAAGGGCAGATCCTGCCTTTTGAACTTGGTCGACTTTTTTGAAACCGTCACTAAGGCCATTGATGAAGGTAAGGCAGTTCACACAGCCTACCTTGACCTTGCAAAAGCCTTTGACACAATACCACACTCAGGCATCATAGACAAACTCACCAGCTTAAATGTAAACCCATATGTCACGAGATGGGTTGCAAACTGGCTCAAGGACAGAACCCACAGGGTCAGAGTTGCTGGAGCTATGTCAGACTCTAAGCCAGTCACAAGCGGTGTCCCACAGGGCTCAGTCCTGGGACCCCTCTTGTTCGGCATTTATTTTTCCGAGGTACAGGCAAACATAGGAGGATTGTGGCTGACAAAGTTCGCAGATGACAGCAAACTGGGCGCCATAATTGATACTCCAGCGGACACAAACATCCTTCAGAGAGGACTCATAGAAATGGATAATTGGTGCCAGAGCCATGGCCTTAAGCTTAATGCCAAAAAATGTATAGTCATACCCTTTGGGAAAAACAAGGTGCCCACAAATTACCACATAGGTGGTAATCCATTAAGTACGGAAGAGGTAATCAGGGACCTAGGGACCCAGGTTGACAGTAACCTCTCATTTGATACTCACATTGCCAAAGTGGTTAGGAAGACCTTCTATATTGCCCACCTTATCATGAAGGGTTTCACATCTAGATCAAGAGAGGTCATTGTGCCCCTGTACTCATCTCTTATTAGGCCAATGATTGAGTACAATGCCCCATTTGGGATGTATCTTACCCGACACCTGCAGCAGTTGGAAAGACCCCAAAAGTTCCTCACCAAGAGGATAAAGGGTCTTAAACATATGCCATATGCTGCCCGACTGAAAAAACTCCAGCTCTATTCAGTCGCATACCGCCTACTCAGAGGTGACCTGTGCCTAACGTACAAGGCCATGTCCAATCCGGAATTAATGGACATGCTCCACCTCAAAAAATCCAAATCCATCAGAGCCACGAGAGCAAGAGACTTAAACCTCAACACAGAAATAAATAGGACATGCTGGAGGGACAGATTCATAATCCAGAGGCTCCCTACACTCTGGAACAAAATCCCAATCCATGTTAGGCAGAGCCCCTCACTAGCTCTATTCAAGAGAAGTCTTGACGAGTGGATGGGAGATCGTAGGTTTACCCTGGGGGTCATCTCTGTGTCACAACTAGACAGAGGCACAGTAAACTAAACGCTAAATGGGCGTAGTATTCTCATCCTAAGGGGTGGTGAAAGCCACACACACTCTGGCTAGGCTTATAAATGCCCTAGGGCAGATAGCCTAGTACGAACCTATGAATCTATGAACCTATACCATGGAGCTCTAGATCCGATTTCTACTACCCTTCTGTGAGGCTATGACTTAGGTGAGCTGTCCAGTTATACGCACTATACACACACAGACACACACACATTCATACATATAGTTTTATATATATATATATATATATATATATATATATATATATATATATATAAAGATAGATGATACAGAAAATATATATAATTTAGTATATTAGAGTCCATATTTGCAGTTTCCCCAAATGTCTTCGCTCTTCTTCACTTCAGCATCTCTTCTATAACCCTCCTCAGTTTCTCTATTGCAGCAACTCTTAGACTCCATTCCTATCCTTCCTTCTTGTGAACATCCCTTCCCCTCCAGCGCTACATTACAAATTACTTTTCTAATTCTTCTCTTGCTTTATACTTCTCCAATGAATATACTATCTAATTATCTTCATATGCCAACCTGACCTTTCCTTTTAGGCCAGATTTTTCCTTTGCTTCCTCTGTAGACATACAATCTCTACAGGTTTCATGCTAAGAATGTCCCTAAGATTCATATTCCTGCCTACCTGCCTCTACCTTTCTTCTCTCCAGTTTATTCTAACCTCAACCCACCCCCATGTCTCCAAGGCTCTACTCCTACATTTTAACTATATTCAAATCATCAAATAGCCTACCCTTAACTTCTGCTTCTAGCCCCTTATTGTCTTCCAAACCTCCTCCATGTTTTGCTTATATGTTTTTTTGCCCTTTCTTTATCACCTCATTTTTCTATCCTTCTCTTCTGTTCATCATGCTTTCTACCCTATACATCTGTATCCAGAAATCTTTGTAGTAAGAGATCTGGAAAATGACAGGAAAAATCTTTCTGTATAAGAATTAGTTATCCATTTATCTAACTCTATGGATTATTACTACTAATTACTAAAACGGATAGGTTAGCAGGCCTTAAGAGAAAACACAGCCCCATACCAATATCACTAATGTTGGTAAGGTAGCTGACTCACTTAACGTTCATTTAGCAATATCTAAAATTTGTTGCCATAGTAAGTTCACAAAAATGGCAGCATTTAACCCTTAATCATTCATCTGTACTTTCACTGATGTCTATTGGGCTCCACTTCATAAGCTATCACTTGCTAAAGATATGTGTTTCTTTAATATGGTATTTCTATATTTACTGAATACTGTAGCACTCATGTAAGAGTCACGTGTGAATGTGCAATCACCCCCCAGATTTCTCCCCATGTAAACTGCATGATGACTCCAAGAGACCACTTGTAGGGAGCTATCAGTATTGTAAATTGCAGTTTGGTTTCCTGCATTACCTTGAAACGTAACAATGGATAAAATGGCTAGTGAATTGTGGAGAAACTATTTTCTAATTCAAAAAAAAAAAGAAAAAAACTTCCTCAATTATAATAATTCAGGTTTGAAACAAGCATACAGTAACACATCTACCCCTTTTCTACACCTTATTAAAGAATAAACTGCTATATATTCTGCAACACATTTTCATGATTAATATTGAAATTTAAATTGGCTGAAACTTTAAAAACTGCTTTTTCAACAACACATTTCCATGTCAGCACCTTGTCCCTATCTTCTATATTTTCTCAGCATGGTACGAGTATAAACTTCTATGTAAACAGAAACCTAAACCTGCATTTCATAATAAACTTGACTTAAGGATTTGTGAAAGATTCAGCTGTTTTCATAGCCTGCCAAGTTTCATTTTTCACTGAGTATTTCATCAAAGAAGGAGAGAGAGATAAGAAGTTAGACTGTAGAACGGGCTTATGTGTTTCACTACAAAAATGTGGCCCTTTTTTCACCTTAAGCAATGGCTTTCTTATTATTTATCTCTCACCCATTCTGAGATCTTTGAAAAACACCTTCACTCTGATAGTTGCTAAATAATAACTTTATTTTGGATACTCATCATAACTTCAGATCAAGTAATGCAAGTGATACACTGCAATACATTTCCTGTTATTGAAAATACACACACCCAACATAACCGTGGGAAGACTGAAGAGTCACTTTTTCATACCTTCCCAAGATGTTTATCGTTTCAGCCATGATTTCCTGCTGGATCAAGTAGCTACGGAATGGTTCTCATTAGATATTTATACATGGTTTACCCACTATCTGGAAAGTAATACTGGAGAACATGATGCTTTTTCCTTTCCTAGTTACTCTTGATAGATCACAAGTTTCAGTTCATGAACCACTTGTTTTCTATGATTGGTAGTGAAAAACAAAAAAATTCAGTCTATTAACAAGTTTTACTGCATTAACTATAACCTGCTTGAAAAATTGCACTAAACAAACAAATAGTCTCCCCCACACACGCACACACACAAAAATACAACAAATTTAAATCCTGCAAAGTATAAAGCCTCAATCAGCCCTAAGGTAGAATTTAAGAACCGAAAAAAGTGGCTTTTACACTTCTACTGTATCACACATCCAGATGATGGATAAAAAAAATGTGATTGTACATCTGACAAAGAAAATATTGTGTGAATTGAGCAGTTGCACATCATATAAAATACATTCCTTCTTGTTTTTAGTACCACAACTACAAACTCTCAGTTGCACAATGAGTTTGGGACCAAAAATCATTTGTAAATGATATTATGAGCTTACTTGTTCTGACAAGTACTGTGGTACAATGAAACATATATGTGCATTTGTGCATAAAGCTTTGAAGATGTAAACAAGCTTTAGTTTTAAGTTCTATAAATGTCTCAGGCTGCCTCTTCATCCTGGTGGTCTACCCATAGAACATGGGTCCCTGTTGTAATTTTAGACCTCTAACTGTGAAGCCCAAATGTATACAAACAGTAAACCAAATACAGAACAGAGACTATCAGTCTCCCAGCACTGTCCACGATGGTGGGCAGGAACCCTCTATAACCCCACTACTTACACACGCTAACTGCAAAATCACTGTACCTTGGATTAAGGGGAATAATTTGAGACACTAACTTCTAAAGTTAGTGTGTGTGTGTGTGTGTGTGTGTGTGTGTGTGTGTGTGTGTGTGTGTGTGTGTGTGTGTGTCTGTGTGTGTGTGCGCATGTGAGTGCGTGCGTGTGTGTGTTTGTGTGCATGTGTGTGATCCCTATCAGTTGATCGAGTTTTCAGAAACTTGAAATTCATATAGTTGAGACCATATGATCGAGGTTTTGAAAATGTAAGCTTTTGAATGGAGATTGGGGTACAGCAAGGACTGGGAAATGTACTCTTTTCTTCATTGTGGTGTGATCTCAGAGTTCGCATATATGATTTGCATGGGGTGTGGGGGTTCAGGGTTGTTTGTCCCCCGCATAAATGTAAAAAAATAGATTTTGTGTTTTTTTGTTTTTGCTTTTTGATGTTTGAGTTTTTGGAAGCTCGATCATATGGTCTCATCTGTATAAATTCAGAATTTCTGAAAACTTGATCATCTGACATAGATCCTGTGTGTGTGTGTGTAATCCAGAAATCCAGACTTCAATTTTTAAAGCAATTCATAATTAAGTGCAGATGTTTCACTAATCTAATTAAAAGTGCTAAAAGTGCTAACAAGCTGCATCTGATCTGTAGACTAGGACTGAGAGTTTCTTATAGATACACACACACACACACACACACACACACACACACACACACACACACACTATATATATATCTGTGCGTGTGTGCGTGTGTGTGCGTGCGCGTGTGTGTATCTGTTTCTCTATATATGTATGTGTATATATATATATATATATATATATATATATATATATATATATATATATATATATATATGTATTTAGCCCATTTTTACATATTAGTCTTATGTTTTCGGAATCTGCATTTATGGGGTCTTAGAATTTCAAACAGTTACCACAGAACATACCGATGTCCTGACAACCAATTATACTTTTGATTAAAAAATATTACATTTTTATAAATTTAGTGGTGGTGGGCACATGGCCAGCCTTAGGCATAGGCGAACTAGGTGACCGCAGTTGTTACTACAGTACAGTATAATGAAGCATTTTTACAGAAAATGAGGCACAGCAATTCCAAATAGTTCTGAAACATTAACACTTCTGCAATTGTTTTTCCTTTAACAATCTGTTTAGTGCAGAATTTGTAAGACTGTATATGCTGCTGTTTTATGTATTTATATTTGATTTTAGGGTAATGCTGCATTTCAACCTGCTCAAATAAAATACCTTTTGCTATTTTTCTTACACTTTCTTTTAAAGTTGTATTAAGCCTCAGTGGAATATGGTTTATTGACATAGCTCATCTATTTCAAACCATATGATCCCATTAATGGTGTCAATAAATATATATTTTAAGAAGAATGTGGTGACCCAGGAAAATATTCTACATGCTAATTTTTAAAATGGGAAGGTTCATCATTATTGGGTCATACATTTTGTTTCATTACTTAATGGAAAAATGTTCAAAACTACAAATTGAACACACTGTAACAAGTGTAAATGTTTTCAGTGGGCAACTAGCTGTTTTTTTCTTTATCAAATGGCACGCAGTGTTGTAAAATCTGAAAGCAGTGTTAGTAGCATAATTGACTTTGTCGCAGAAGGATGTGGATTCCACTCCCACAGCATGTAGATGGAGTGCTGATATGCAAGGCTTATATGACTGTTGATTATTTGGTGCATTATAAGGGGTGATAGGGGTTCTACACTCCTGAGTATGTCCTTTTGTATGAGATGCCTAGTGACTGTGAACTTGTTAGTCATTTCCTACTGCAATATTACCAACTTACCAAATTTTAATGTAATATAGGCAATTAATTTTTCAAGGGCAGCAGGCACTGAATTTGTAGATAACATTGATGTGTAAAGTTGTTTGCCAGTAGCAACCTCTTCATTAGTTACAGATTTATTTAATGTGGAATTCAGATGATTTTACTTCGGCAGAGATTGTGCGTGTGGAATAATATTGATGGATTGTAATATTGATGGGTTGTAATGATAGAAGTCTTGAGTGGCCTTTTATTGTTGAAATTTTCTGGAATGGGTAGTTATTGGTTCATATATTTTGTTTCGTTGCTTATTAAAAGAATGTTTAAAACTACAAATTTAAAACATTCTAGCAAGTGGTGCTGTATTATACAAGGAATATAATTCAATACAATCAGGAAAATGAATTAAAGAATAAATACATGTATGCATGGCCATAAAAAAATGTGTGCAAGGAGTCTGTTTTGAGAACAGCCCAAAGGTAAACTTAATTCTCCACCAACCAGATCCATTTCTATGAATGTGGGTTTTCATGCCATTTCAATTAATGTGAGTTTTGCCATTTCAATGAATGTAAGTTTCAAGGATAGAGAAGTTTACTGCTCATGCTAAGTCTGTTTTCATTGTGAGACTGTAATGTTTGTTTTGCAAATGGCTATCTGTGTTTTGTGCTACTTTATTTTAATATCTGTAATCATTGTAGAGGCAAATAGAACAGTATGCATGGTAACTGGTGAGATAACCAAATAATGGAACACTGGAATGGCTGAGGAGGGGGCTGCTGCTGGGGGTTGCTCTGGGGTGGTGGTCTATTACCCTTCCTAGGACTCTACTTGACCATGATCTGGCTGTGGCATTTCAAGTAGAAAATACATATGCAAAGGTAGCTGCAGTTTAACTACATTACAAGGTATCTTTTTCTTCCTAAGCCTTTAAATAATTTAAGGAAATGACTGGAGTAGCTTTCTTGGGGAATGACCCAGTGGGTGTGGCTTAAATAGGGGTGTTTCATGTGTGGTGTGGGTGGGGCTTAAGGGGCGCCGGAGCACTACTTCGCCTAGGGCGCCATTTCGGCTAAGGCCAGCCCTGGGTGGGCAAAGTGATATTCAGCTTAAAATAAGGTCATATTCATTATAATGCTATGTTAAACCAAGTGTGAATGCACCTGCACCATTGCAGTGTTATGTAACTATTTTTATGTTTTTAACATTAGTCAATAATTATGGGGCACTGGCTGCATATTTTTATATTACAAACAAAATATGCTCTTCAAAATAGAATAAAAAACATGTCTTTTACTGTCCTACAAAACACTGTCCACTCTCCTCCTTCCAGCTAAAATAGTACTTGTTTTTTAATCGCATGCAAGGTGTAGTCCAGTTTCAACAACAAAAAAAGACAACTATTATGTTAATCTGAATTATAGTGCTTTACTTTCTTAATCTACAGCCAAAAGAAAAAAAAATAGAAAAATAAACGCTGTAGTATTTTGCATGCTGTAGCCATGCATAAACAGTTCAACAGGTCCCCAGGAGCAATATCACTCCTGGCTGTAATTGAACAAGTTCAGTGGGTGCAGCAGAGGAGATTCCTAGCAAAATTATTGCATGCTACTAATGAAAGTACGTTTACAGGAAATGTGCAGACATATCATTACTGATGAGTGCACAAGCTAAGACAATTTTAAGTCACAAAAATAATTTATTAATGTAGTTTCATGTGTAATCCAGACTTCATTTTAAAAGGTAAGTGATAATTAATTGCAGATGATTTACTAGCCTAATTAAAAGATCTAACAAGCTGCATCTGGCCTGCAGACTAGGACTGGAAGTTTCAGTCCACCAATTCAGTGCAATTTGTAGACAATTCCATCATTTGGTTGACTATTGATATTGGTTCTATTTGGCAGTCTTAATTACAAGAGAGTTATAATACAATTCAAAGACTACTGTCATCTGAAGGCATTCATTTAGTGCAGGTAGAACAAAACCAATGCCTTCCTCTGAGAAGGAAATCCAAATGGAAAATGTATAATATTCATTTCTCCCTTGAAATGCATATCTGTTGTGGTCTAATGACAAATTTATGACTGACGGAGTCATTCCTAACAAACTCCTACAAAGAATTCTAGCTAATCATATTAAGCATGCTAATGTGTTAGTAGCTAAACAGACTGCAGAGCTACATTTTGTTTAGTTCACAATATCAGTTTTCAGCACTTACATGTAATCTTCTATCTGCCACATGCTGTAAAATGCATAATCACTGTGTATACTCCAGTTTGTAGCAAACCTGAAAATGGATATAATCGAACTGCTACATTTGGTGTTGGTCATTGCTAAGCTCTTAAACTTACTCCTACATGTATTTATTAGACACTTTTAATGCATATGATAGGACTGATGACATGTTAGCAGAGTTATTGACAAATGTATCGATTATTTTGACATAGTGAATTTTTATGTCTACTAAATTTCTGAAAGAGAGAGGTTTGTATGGATTCCATAAAATTCATAACGATATAGGAAATCTGCCATTCAGACTGAGAATTTCCGCCACTGGTTCTAAAATAAAACCTACTGCATTGTCTTTAGACACCAACTTATGGAAATTGTTTATTACATTAATGTTTTTTCAGGTATTTTTAAGAAAGATTTAATTCAAAATAATTATATATGAATGACTGCAGATACTCAGAGGTTGCAAATATCCATTCTCAATTATCAAGGCTTGGGCTGTTTAGGAGAATATTTAAATGATAATCGTTCTTTCTCAAATTCATGCATTAAAATGATTTGTGAATTAATGGGCATTGTAGCGATTAACAGCTTTTTCATTTTTAATTGAAAACATTTTCATCAGATAAGAGCAGTTGTTATGGGAGATGCAGTGGCCATTATGCAGGCAAATAAATCTAGTTTTAGCCAGATGCAAAAAGCAATATTAAATGTCATTGCATTTTAAGAAATATTACCTCCGGATTCATGAATCCTCAGTGTAAGACTTAATAAGTCTTACTCGGAGGCTGCAGTTGAACGGTATGACGTTAGCGTGCCATGAATATGCATGAGGGCACGCTGACTCAACCGTAAGTCGTACACGGACCATGTAAGAAAGCAGGGGGCATGTCCGACTGCCGAGCAGTCTAAATGTCCACGCCCCTGCAAGTGTTTCAAAAGTAAAAGCAAATACACAAGTGCGAGTCCGCTCAAATATCCCTGCACCCAACACCACACTCCCTGATATTGTAAACCCCCATCACAGTTATAAAAAGCAAAACATTAAATTTATTTTTTTAAATTCCCAGAATAGCTGCCCTTATTTGCGTGTGTGTGCGCAGGTGTGCCCATTGCTTAGCTAGAGTTAGCAATTCTGACATGGAAGAGCATAAGAAAGAATGTTTATGCAAATCACACCAAATAGCAATAGCGTAATGGTAAAGCGTTCGCACAAAGAAGAGGCATTCACGGTTTGAGTCCCACCACTCCCCTCCGTATTTATTTTTAAATCAGTATATGAAATAATACCAGACAAATATGTTTAAACAGTACTAAAACGCAGTGAAATGGCCAATGTATCAGTGAACAAAATAAATATTTTAAATGATCCTGATATATAATTGCCTGCAGTTAAGCAGCGCTTCACCCAGCGCAATAGAGTTGCCCATAGTTTAATAATGCTTAACCCAGTGCAATTGAGGTGCCCATAGCGAAATAGCGCTTTAACCAGTGCAATGTATTTGCGTGGACATGTGCGCCGCACCAACCAGGGCACCGTAGGGCACCGAGGAGCAACATAGAGAAAAGTTGCTTAAACGCAGCCACACCCCCTAGCCTGCCTGGACAGTATGAAAATAAAATGAATGACAAAGTTTGAACCCAGAACTCAAGAAGTAAAGTACAGAACCACTAAGCCATGACAACTTAGGGGAAACAGCCACTGTTAACATACATATACTTACTAATGGTAGTTTAACCATTACTAAGCAGGTCTGCAGTCAGCCGAGAATTTTAAAAAATGGCCAATCACAAAAAAGTGCGGGAAATGCGGCATATTTAAGCCCCATAGGTGGGAATACACGCCATAACTGATTGTAGCTCACATCTGCAGTTAGAATGGCTGGTGTTGGAGAGGGAACATGCTTCTGAGCGCAACGCTGGGGCATCAAGAAGTCGAAATACATGGTTTGGCTCCTTGTCCACCATCATGAGTCAAGACTCCTGCAGGGCCAGTTCCAAGGGACGGAGTATAAGGCAGAGGCTTGGAACCGGTTAGCTCATGACCTCATCAGTGCCACAGGCATTCCTCATACTGGTGACCAGGTCCATCACCACCATGCAGACCTGAAGAGACAGAAGCAGGACTGCCTGAACCAATGGATACAGGAGGCTCGTGGGATGCGGGATGCCCCACAACTGAGTATGTAGCCATGGAATGCAGTATGTAAGAATTGATAATTGAGTATGTATAATGGCTAGGTATGTCTCACTATTCCTTCATTTACTTTACAGCTGCAGGTGACCGTGCTGCGAATCAGCAAGCCTATGCTGATAGGCTGCTAAGGCTGCGCCACCAGGCAGGTTAGTGATTATTCTGCATGTATTGTTATATAAAATATGGGAGAGAGCATGAAAGAATGTGTTGTAGTCCAATAATACAGCCATAAAATTGCCTGAATAAGTCCTCTGCATGTACTGTCAGATATAAACGTCAGAGAGGCAGAAAAAGAGTGTAGTAACCCATTAAGAAAGGTAACATATGTCTGGAATAATATCCCTGCAGGCACTGTCATATAAAATAAGTGAGTGAGCCTGAAAAAAGAGTGTTCTAACCTATTAATAAAGGTATAATATGTCTTGAACATGTCTGCCATATGCACCGTTAAAACAAATAAAGGAATGAGCCTGTGGAAAAGTGTGTAATGTCATTAATAAAGGTCTAAAACCCGAAGTGTGTCTGTGTCACAGAGTTTGAAATGTTGTTGTACCCTTGCATTATACAAATAGTACTGTTTAAAAAAGTGCTGGCAACCCAGAGTTGTGCAGTCCCATATAAAGTGGGTGATGGAAGTGCTAGTAACTGTGAAGCATATATACAGTCCGCAACAGTCAGTTACTGGTTGGTATGCATAAGTAAATCTGGCACACGTGTAGCATGTTATTTTTTCCTCAGAGATGTGAGTGTGTGTCAAGAAATGCAGGGTTCTGTACAAATCGAAGTGAAAATGTCATGTGAAAACATCCCAGATATGTAGATAAAGAAATAGAAATGCAATCAAGAAATATGTAGCATTAACATCTGCATCCTGGACAGTTAGTATGTCAGGTCAGGCATATATTGAACTAGCCAAACCCATTACGCAACCTAATGTATGGTGGCAAGTGTAATAATACATGTAGGGGGTATACACCTGCAGTCACTAGGAATGTAGTGTAGACTAAAAGGGAATTATAAGATGTTAACTGAGGTTTTTTTCTACACCCTACTGTATGTGCATAAACCATGCAATTCCACACCTCAATGGGTCTGTGTCAGACCAGGCTAAACACTGGCAAAGTTGAATAGGGCAGAGGCCAGACTCCCCAACTGTGACTGCTTTACAGGGATGTCCTGATTTGTAAACCAATGCTAGCTGTGCCCCACTGAATCACTCTGAAAAGTACTAACTGTAGGCTACAAGTGTGGAATCACACATAGTGAATAATGTCAATAGGTGAGAGTAGACACTGCTTGCATGTCAGAAAAGGTGTACTTATTCATATGCTCTGATTCCCATGAAAGTTTCAACTGCAATATGTCAGTAATATATTGCAGGTGTATCTCACTTATATGTACCTTTCACTGAGGCCGTTCAAATATATACCTGAGAGTATCTGAGGCCTGGCAGAGGCAGAAACACACAGGCATATCAGCATTACTGCTGTTACACACTCTGCAAATAGCTTTGGAAGGAGTTCCACAAGAATGCCCTTATGTAGGAGTACAACACAAAAATATCAGAGGATGTAGCCATGTACTGCTAGCAAACAACTGTGACATTGCCAATGTGCCACTGCTGAAAAGACTGGTGTGGTGCACAGACAAAGTATAATAGGCTAACCTCTAGTTACCATCTGGATATGTCCACAGGTGTGAGCTACACAGACAGACTACTTGCCTTGATAGACTAACAGGTACACAGCAACCCTGTATGTTCAGGAAAAATAAAACTCACATGATAATAAAAAATGCTTTTTGCAGTTCTGCACCCCTACCCAAAGGTACAACACACCTGTGTATTCAGGCAAAAACCGGGGTGTAGGTAGGCATACTCAGTACTGAACTATGTCCAGTTGTGTTGAGCAGCCTGTGCTAATGTCAATACAAACAAACCACAAACTGTTCAGAAGTGAGTAACGTAATAATTACAGTATAGCAGTTCACAAACACTGCATGTGCCACAGGAATACAGTGCAATAACCACATTTGTATGGCAGTTAATTGTGTAAGTCAGAAATAAAGTACATACTCCCATGTATCCTGTGTTAGCATTTGGAGGGGTGAGTACATGTCTACACTGAGAAGTGTGTACTGGAAGCAGCAACATTCAGGTTTGAGTACAACATGCATATAACTGGCTACAACCCTAGCTTCAGATAAGAGACATATACCAACCTTCTGACTGACACAACGGTGTCCAGAGCAAACAAGCATGGGCCCCACCTTGGAAAGCTGAAAGGGCTATGCCTACCTAACCTAGCATTTTATAGCAGTGGGCTGCAATCACAGTGAGTAATGCAATCACCACACAGCAGGCTACATGCAATTACTGAATGGTGGACAGCAATTGGTGCAGAGGCTGACATATGCAAAAGTGAGATACCTAGAAAAGCAGGCTGTACCTGCAGTCCACACATACAATTCTATCATTGCAGGTGCTGGGAGATAGAGAGTGAGAGAGAGAGAGAGAGAGAGAGAGACATGGACACAGACAGAGACACAACAGAGAGAGAAACTGAGACATAAACCGAAATAGAGGGGGAAAACCCAAAACAAACAACCAAAAATAAATAAATAAATAAAAACCTACAAAACCATAACACATGAAGCAGGGAAATACAAAGGTAAGGTATGTAACTCACATGTATGTGTTGGCATGTAGTAGATGTTTCTGAAGAGTACTCTACACACTGCAAATCATCCATGTGTGGCAGCAGTATGTATCTATCTGTATCTGCACATGTGCATAGGGCAAGGGACATACTGCAACTGTTAGTGAAGGGTAGACAGATATCTATCATTGAAGGTTGATATGTGCATATATCTATGTAGGTCGTAGTGTGTGGCCTAGAAAACAGCATGCAGTGCTGACATATGTCATGTGGTGGTTAAATGCTGTGGGACTGATTTGTCAAATCTGCTGTGTTACAGCCAGTGAGGCCTGCTAATGCTACATGGGCTGAGGACACCCACATGCATTTTGCACAACACTGTGCAATATAATCACATAACTGTTCTTCGTACAACTGTCGCATAAGTGATATCCCCACCATGAAAGGTGGACTGTACATGTGCCTATAAGTACATCCATGTGTACAGCAATGGATGTGTACATGTATGTGTATAGATATGTATATATATATATATATATATATATATATATATATATATATATATATATATATATATATATATACATATATAGAGAGAGGGAGAGACAGAGAGACACGGGGTCATATGTACTGCAACAGGTGTGTGGTGACCAAGGCATGGACTGTAGACAAGTGTTGATACTGCAGTGCCATTCCTCCTTTCCAAAACACTGTACCCATTAACTACCACATAGGTAGAGATCTACCTAACAGTGAAGGTGTGATAAGGGAACATGGGACACAGGTGGACAGTAGCCTCCGCTTTGATGAAGACAGTGCCACACTACACCCGTAATAAGTCTGTGTGGTATGTGTCATGGCAACAGGTGTGTCATCTATAGAAAAATAGGGCAGTGTTCCCCTCTACTCATCACAATGCCCTGTGTAGTATGCACCTCACATGACAATTACACCAGGTGAAAAGGCCACAGACATACCTCCCAAAGGGTAATACTGGCCGCAAACAGATGCCCTATGCAGACTGACTCACAAAACCACATCTACACTGTATTGCATACTGGCCACACAGAGGTGACCACTGCCGGACATACAGAGGTATGTCACACCCATAACTGGGTGACAACCACCATGGCAACATATCACAATCCCACCGGGATACACACTCTAGGGCTCTAAACCTTGTCAGCTCACTAAACAGCACATGCTGGAGGGATAGGTTCCTATCTCAGAGATATGTCATACACTGGAATAGACCACCTAGCAGTAGCAAACAAAGTTCCTCATTAGCAGTTGTCATAAATACCCCTGATGATTGTATGGGTGATTGGTAATACACCCCAGGAAACACCTCTTTGGTTCTGGTTGGCAGGGGCAAGTGACATCAAAGTACATGTGTGTCAAAGGCCAGGATAGCATATGGCTCGGCTGCCGTAGGCCCTAGGGCCAACAGCATATTACCTACCTATGACACTATGCACTCACACATGTACTCAATGCAATACCTGCTATGTCAGGTTGAATAAGTGTAACGATGAATGTGTGCAAGGTCTGTAAAGGTGTGATAGCTTAGTGTGAAGTTGTATCTGACATGGTAGTGTCTATCCTAGCTGTGAGGACAGCAAATGATGTGTAATGTACTGTTAGGCAGACATAGTAGTATGGCATATGATGTGACATAGTTCCTTGTTAACGAATGTGGTGTCTCATTGTAGGCTAAAGCAATGCATGTATGCTTAGTGAGTGGTACTGCTGGTGAATCCAACTCCCATATGAACTGTAGTACTACCTGAAGCTGTAGGCCTAAACAGCACAGTATGGTGTGTTTTCACATTGCTTGGAAACACTGTCATGTGTGTTTCCTGTAGTCTGCACAGAGGACAAAACTCAGGCATAAGGGTGTGTAAGTAGTGGCACATAGTACTGTATGGTACACAGGTAATGCTCATCTGTGTTGGCATACAGTGGTGCATTGTATGTTTGTCTGATGTGTGTGTAATTATGCCTGTACAATGGCTGCAATCATATGTGTGTTACAGGGTATACGTGTGTATCCAGCAACATATATACTCTGTTACAGCAGTATGCCACCTATAGTAACAACTGTACACATCTGTTAGGCAGGGCTATGGCATCAGTGACTAGGGTGTTTGACTGGTACTACTGTACCTGTACTTTACATCCATTGCAATGGATGATATCTCTGTTCATGCATTGGTGTGATATACACCCCTGTCATGAGGTTGTGCAATGTGGCACAAACAGTGTGTCGGGTACTGTTGTATAGTGGTGTGATATATAGAGTGTGCCAGGCACTGCTAGTTAGTTGTGGCCTGAGAACCAATAAGTGGTATTGAACATGTGTAACCTCTGACAGACAATAGGATGGTATATATATCAGTAAAGTGATATCTGTGGTTAAAGATGTAAAGTGTGCCACAGGACTCGCTCACCCATATTGTTCATATCTTTTTCAGCCAGATGGCCCACCAACGCAACCCATTGTACACAGCGGATGAGGAAGAGGTGATACTGCAAAGCCTATTGCAGCAGTACACGATGCTGTTCTCCAGAAGCAGCCAACACCAGCAGGAGTGGACTGCACTGTGGCAGGAACTTCTTTGTTGGGTAAATGACATAGGCATGCATAACTGGACATATGAGCAGGTACGCCATCACTGCAGTGATTTAATTAGACAAGTCCAGCGGCGTGTGTCTGATATCCAAAGACAACAGCTTGCCACAGGTGGTGGGGTGGCCATTCACCTCCCCCTCACCAGAATGGAGGAGCTGCTCCTAAGCATGGTGGCTCATGGACAATAGCAACATCAACCTCTGACATGTGTTGTCATGGAGGCCGGAGCCACCCAGCATGTCCACCTGGAGCAAGCAGGTAACATGCCCTATCTATAGAAGACAGTTAACTGCATTGTTAGATTATGTCTACATGAGATGTGTACTGTGTGTTTAGCAGTTCTGCTGCCTAGTGTTGTGCAATACTGATATTTTGAATAATATCTCTACACCTGTGACTGTTGACTGTTGTTATACTGAAGTTTAGCATACCCACTGTAGCAATGCCACAGTTGTGGCCACTGATGAACTCTGTCATATTCTCGTAGGTCCCTCTGGTGTGACAGCAGGGCAACCGATCCATGCTGGTGAGTGTGTTATAACTGCAAAGTTGATAATGAAATATGCATGTCATAGGTGAGGTGTAGGCCATGTACACGTAACACACCTACGTATAATGCATGCCATGCATGTTTGCTGTAAAACGTTGCACAGCTCAGTAATGTCAGTAGCTGCCACAATGACATGCAATACACAGAGCATAAGACACAGTTGTAGCAACCCCGTACTGCACATTGGATAGGCATAGTTGCAACACCTGTACACAACATAACACGTTTATCATACTCAGTGCACATAGACATGCTACATATGGTGTAACCACACACCCGCTGTA
The DNA here is from genome assembly GCF_019279795.1 of Protopterus annectens. Classification (NCBI taxonomy): domain Eukaryota; kingdom Metazoa; phylum Chordata; order Ceratodontiformes; family Protopteridae; genus Protopterus; species Protopterus annectens. Next base: position 1,128,067,185 of record NC_056727.1, on the reverse strand, counting down.
AGATCACACTTCAGTATCCCACATGTCATCCACACACACATGATGTACCTCAGAGGTAGAGGCCTATCATGGGGCTGTGCAACACTCTTCAACACATAACACAGTCATGTTAGGCAATGCTCCCTATTGGGCACCTCATACACCCATGTACAAAGTGGTTGTGTAATAGTGAACATAGCCACGGCACTGCAGTTCAGGTACAGCATGCTAGGTGATGGTCTATCACACAGTAGTAGCCATGAGTGACCACAAGATGCATGATGATGATGATGATGGCACATGGTACTGCACCCCATCCAGTTACAGTGACCACAGTATTACACATAGCGGTCTTTGCTTTGCACCTCATTGTTGTGTGCGTGCAAACATATGCAGCTATACACAATATGCATAGCATGTTGTGTGTGTGCTTACATATGCCAGTATACACAATATGCATAGCTGTCTCCCTCTGTACAAAGAGTCACTTATATGTCCTGGAATGCTATTGGGTGTATAGGTCACATGACACACATTGGGTATGTGTGGTGTTTAATGTTGCAGTCATGTAGCATGCCATGTCATGGCTGGCATCGACATATCTGCAATATGTCCCACACTCACCATAACCACTGTACAATGGTCATGTCGAGCATTGGGATTCCTTCACATCTAATGCACCACTCATCCCATGTCTGTACATTGCATGCATTTGCTACACCTGTGCCCACTATTATTTGCTATGGACACAGACACTGTAATCAGACATGGCAATCTATGTGTCACACAGATAACACATGCAGCCATGGTATGTATACCATTGAGTGATGGTGAACAGGACATTGCAGAGCAGATAATACTTGCACAGCAATGTTGTGTCCATGTACACATTGTGTTCCAGGGTGTAGACAATCATTGAACAACTACACACATGCATCAAAGCCATGTATAATGTCATTAAATAGGGCCGTCTACACTTGCACTGCATGGTCTTGAGCAACACATATTCTGCATGCTGACATGTGTGAGGTGACTGTTTGCCTTGTGATACTGTCACTCACCTTCACCCACTATTGTGTATGTCTTGGATTTCTGGTGTGTGTGTGTGTGTGTGTGTGTGTGTGTGTGTGTGTGTGTGTGTGTATGTGCTGTGCTGAGCAGTGTATTTGTGTGCATGTGTGCATGTGTGCATGTGTTCATGTGTGCATGTGTGCATGTGTTCATGTGTGCATGTGTGCATGTGTGTTAACATCATGTACAGATTGTGAAGTGTGTTTCCTGTCTTCCTTCCACAGGTGCTGAGTTAGGGGTGTCTGATTGCAGCAGGGAAACTGATGTCACTGCCACTAATAGTGGCGATGATGAGACATGTATTGTGGCACAGGAAGGTCTGACAGGGTCCGTCATTGGTCCACCAATCGACAGTACACAGCGTTCAACCCCATCTATGCGCACACTCATACTGTCAATACATCCCTCATCACCAATGGCCTTAGCTGAGGGACAGCATACAGTTGGCATTGACCAGGAGAGTGTGGTACCCATGGCACATGCATCCCCTCACAGCAGCCATATCTGGATTACTGGAATGGTACCACATAGGCGGATGTCCAGGGGTTCTTGGGGGAGCACCACTGGTCGTATTGCCCCTGGCAGATGTGCTCCCAGAGGTATTACAACCTCCAGTATGTTCCGGGCTGTAATACAGGCACAGGCATGTATGGAACAGTACACCCGACAGGCACTAAGGGCGCAGAGGGCCCATTACACTGCTATCAATGACAGCATCCGTGACCTTGCCGGTGCCATCCGGAATTACACCGAGGTCATTGATAGCCGTTGGAGGGAGACATTAGATGTCCTCCACAATGTGTTAGCCATGAGCCAGGATGTGAAGCCGATGCGGATGCATGCCAGCAACAGCATCAGCTGGCAGTCATCATGGATGGATCACGGATCATAGCCGCTCCCATAGTGGCAGTACCAGCCCCAGCAATGCTGGGGCTGGCCTGTTCATTGACCATCCTACTAGACCATGTGCACGTGGCACTGACCAGTTCCAGCAGGGACATGAGTCCAGTCATCATACCTCTTCCTCTGATGATAGAACCCAGTCAGGGTTGGTACCCGATACTACCTGTAGCACCCCTGCCAGGCACAGGTACCGTGTCCATGGCCAGAGACAGTGATCTGTATGGCCTAGCAGGTACTTTCTGTGGCTGTCCCACAACTGCCCGTATATGGCAGCCACATGGTGGAGTTGTGTGCATGCAGACACACACACATTAACCAAACAACTAGGGCTCACACATACACACACACATTACATCAACATTGGCCCATGCTGTACTGTTGTCCCTCACACACACACACACACACACACACACACACACACACACACACACACACACACACACACACACACACACACATGTTGATTGGATGGGTCAATGTTGGACTCTGGCAAACCAACAACGCACCCTGTGCATATGATGACACCTGTGCCACCTCCTGTCATCTGTAACATTGATGCAGAAATAGGCTAACATGGTTCTGATGCACAGGGTGACATTATAGCAGTGTAGCAATAGTAGCAAGTTGCCAACAGGAAAGTGTAATGATATCTTTGTAGGTATATCTGAGCAAGCATTATGCATCACAGCTCTGATAGTCATTGTAGCATTGTTTACACCAGGGTTAGGTCTGAGTATGTATTGTCCACCCATGTGCCTCTTGGCTGAAGTGTACAGTGTTGCCAGCATGTGTTAGTGAGTGGACAGTACGTGTGTGATGTGTGCATTACAAATTAGCAGGTGTACATCTGTGAACATGGTGTGTGCACACTATCTGCATGTACGTGCATAGTGGACACATGGGATGTGCGACATACCCTGTTGTACACATTGTTATCATCTCATGGTATCTTTTGATGGCCAGTATGCATTCTACTACAGATATGTACTAACATGGGTACACATGTGTGTATGACATGGGTTGACACTATGCTGTGGGTGATACTGTTGATATCTGTCAATGATCTGCAGTCTGGTAGTATACACCACCGCAACAGCATGACTATAACCAAACCTTAGATGATGTCCTGACAAATGACACACAGTTGTAGTGAACTCAGTAACAGATGGATCCTTCCAGTACTATACTATAACAGTAACGAGTGGTATTGACTGCCACACGTTCCTGGGACCACACCTGTGTGGCATATAGCCCTCTTAGGTACATGCAAATGCACTAGGGATATGTCCATCCACATCTGGAAATGCACGCATTGGCCTACACTGCATTCCCTGGACGGGACGCATATCCTACATAAGGGTATCAGTACAGACAGACATGTGTTATGTCATCTGTCCCTTGGTATCCACACATCCATAGGTATTGTGGGGTCCATCGTTGTTTCACATAACACATTAGGGGCCTGCATGCATATCCACAGGGCTGTTGTACACCTATAATGACTGTCCATTATTGCCAGTCGTTGTTGTGTATGAACATGTCTGACATATACCCCAGGCAATTACCCCCACTCACAGTACTCTATAGTACGTGTCATGGATGTGTGTGGCACAGATTACCTTGGCCACGGATCACTACAGTGGCCGGGCTTGTCGCATACATACATATGTGACCTATGATCTGAGAAGCAGCGGCACAATCTGTCAAAGGAAACAAATGTATTCATGTAGTATGCAGTCTTCACACATATGTTCTGATTGAGGTCACATGTACACATATTTATTTGCCACGCAGATACCCGATATGTGCAATGCACATACTGTTTTAATCATATGTCATACCGTAGTAAAAGCAAAACCCACACTGCATTGACCACCTGTGGCACACACAGCGTTTGTAGGATTCAAACCCCTACCTAACTATGTTATGATACTAGAGAAATACGCATTAACATGGCTCACTACATGCTTTACTGGGTGGGTTCTCTTCTCCTGATATATTTGTAGGATGCTGACATCATCAGACATTGCAAAGAGGGATGTACCTCTTTTATTGTGTTTTCCCAGTATTGTCAGCGTTTGCAGGATTCGAACCCCTACCTAACTATGTTATGATACTAGAGAGATACGCATTAACACTGCACACTATATGCTTTACTGAGTGGTTTATGTTCTCCTGATGTATTTGTAGGATGCTGATATCATCAGACATTCCAAAGAGGGATGCACCTCTTTTATTGTGTTTTCCCAGTCTCCAAAAAGGCTACTCCTCTCAAAGAACATTAGATACATACACACACACCCTATCAGCGTTTGCAGGATTCAAACCCCTACCTAACTATGTTATGATACTAGAGAAATATGCATTAACACAGCACGGTCTATGCTTTACTGGGTGGTTTTTGTTCTCCTGATATATTTGTAGGATGCTGACATCATCAGACATTCCAAAGAGGGATGTACCTCTTGTAATGTGTTTTCCCAGTCTCCAAAAAGGCTACTCCTCTCAAAGGAACTCACACACATACCCCCCCACACACACACACACGCTAACAGCGTTTGCAGGATTTAAACCCCTACCTAACTATGTTATGATACTAGAAAGATATGCATTAACACGGTGCGCTATATGCTTTACTGGGTGGTTTCTATTCTCCTGGTATATTTGTAGGATGCTGACATAATCAGACTGGACATGGTAATGTGTGTACACTTTCTTTTATGCAATCCCAGGAATGATCCATATGGGTCGGCAGGTATCAACAGCTTGAACAGGACCCTGTGAGTCGCACCTTGTGTGATCTATCTGTGGACACATTGACATCCCTTCATATATCAACACATATCTATGTACAGATTGTTGGTTTTGTGGATACGACATGTGTCTGTGATGTTGATGACGAGCTATTCAAAGTCTATGTGGGACATGTGTAGCTCTGTTCAGTGATGTATGTCCTGGGTGGCTGCCTTGCAACTGGTGTAGCATGTTTGGGAACCATGATCTGCACATGAACATACCACAGCTGGTAGGGTTGTGTGTTTGTCAGCTTCCAATAGCTCTGTTTATGACTTCAGCCATGATGCACTCCATGGCCTTGCAGATCAGACTTTATAGGCTTACTGGACTATACTTCCCATGGTGTGTTGTGCACCCACACTTGTGGGGAGTGCCATATGTTGCTGTAACACATTTGACAGTTCCAGATCCTGTGGAGTGGGTGAGGCTCAACAGACTGTTCAGGTACAGGGTCTGTTTGTTCTGTAGTGCATGCATGACACATATTGGGAAACAATGTAATCCAATTGCTGCCTTGCTTTTGGCTTTGTGGGGAGCTGTTCAGCCATTCTACACATGATATCTCCTGGTATGATGTCAGGGACTATCGTCAGTGGGAGGTGGGTATGTATATATGGGCCTGTCTGACAGGATGTCAGCATTGTCAGTAAGGTACAATTGGCCCTGACTCAGGACATATATGAGTGTACATTACTATTTATGACATAGCTGAAGGACATGTCATGATTCTCAGTCTGGACTCTTTCTCAGCTACTCTTTACAAAACACCAACAAACCTGAGCACTAATCCCGGTTATACTCTTTTACACACTTAACACCCTACTGATCCTTTGTGATCAGGCTACAGAGTATGTCATCATAATATACTGGCATGTCCAGGGGTCAGTTTCGTGTGTACTCTCCAGTCCAGCTAGTGAATATTGTGGTTATGACACAATGTCACATCTGCCTCATGTACACAGAGAACCCTCTCCTCCTCCCAACACACTCAGATATATGTGAGAGATGCAACAATATTGACATACAGGAGGCTGAGCTCTCTCGACCCATGACTGGCATAGTCTATCAGGTGGTGAAGGTGACCACACACACCACATATCAGTCTGACATACACCGATAGCGACAGCAATCAAACCACATTATCACACATACACATACTCGGAGGATCTACATACACTCTGCCTAAGCAGCAGAGACCTCCAAAGCAGACACACAAACAACTGCTTCCCCACTAAAATACCCACATATCACATAGTTCACAATGTCAGTGTGACACACAGTCACTGCCCTTCGGGCTAAACAACACACCTGATACACTTGTAATAGGTGACACTTAATGTCAGACACACTGATGTCCCACTCACCAGGCCAAACAAGGGAATAGTCACTTTGAGCTGTCTCAAAGGTGCCAGGATCTGCCACATAACACATGCACTCAGGTCACTCCAAAGCAAGTCCAGGACTGGCTCCCTCATTGTACATGCTTTTGCGTACAACCTCAGACGTTCCTCCCTGGACCACATGACATGATACATGGAGGAACTCTCTGATCATGTAGCCCAGGCCAATATGATCCTGACCTTGTCTAGCATCTTACACTCACCAAGTATGATCTCTCAGTATACCAACAAACTGATCACGTTTAACAGTTGGCTAACATATTGGTGTTATTCAAAGGGGATACAGTGTCTGTCAGCCTGGGGTGATATGCTCGACATGCCACGTAGCTTCCCTATGGACAGCTTGCAACTGTCACCCTTGGACTTTTGAATACTGGCTAAGGCACTTGCTGCCACCATACTGCCTTATTTAAGCGGGGCTCAAAAGACAGACCCACCTCGATAGACTTTACAGAGTACATGACACTGAGGGTAATGCTGCTCAACACCAGATGTATTACCCTCAAATTGCGCCCACTCAGGAATCTCCTCAGTATGGAGAATAGCAATATCTGTGCACTAACAGACACATGGTTCAGGCTCGCACATGCACACCAGCACTACCAGGTTATATTTTGTACCATGCTTTCTGACCTCATAACTCGAAATGGCCAACACAAATAGGGGGAGTATCCATATACATCGCAGATACACATACCTCCAGGTTGGTAGCACTGCACAAAGCATCACAGACCATACATATGCACCTAACATTGTGCAAATCTGCCTTTTGGTTTGTTGCCTGCTACAGACCACACTCACAAACTCAGCAACCATATTCGACTTTCCTGGGAACACTGGACAATATGAGGGTCTCCCCAAATATCATTATATTGGGTGATGTCAAATACCCACACATTGACTGGGGATAGTACTCAGGCCCCAACACCCTCACCCAACAGTTGCTACTATTTGTAAACTCATATGCTATGGCACAACCGGTCACCACACCCACAAGAGGGGACAACATATTGGACATGATCATCACCAACATGGGGACTCTATGTTCCACACCTGCGATATACCCCTCATTGGTAAGGTCAGAACATACTTTATCTCACTGGACATCCATATCCCGTCCCCACACCGATCCTGGGTAATCTTGGTGAACTTCCCAAAAGCAAATGTCACACTTCTCCATACCACGGTGGTATCCTTCAGAGACCCTGGGTCAGTGGCAAGTATGGCTCAGACTGCTGAATCCTTTACATACACATTCTATGGACACCTAGTGGACTGCATGGATTGTGCTATCCAAAATAACAACTGTACTCACTCCTCCAATGGCAGGGGACCTGTCTGGTAGACCCCGGCCATTAATACACTATACAACAAAAGGAGGAAGCTACTACATGATAGAGCACAATCCCAGACAGGGAAGGCATCTGTGATCTGTACTAGCAGACAGCTACAATCACTCATGTATTTATGTCAGGCCCGCTTCTAATGGACAATTGCACCAGACACATCGGACACTCACAAGGCCTTCTTCAGTTAATTCAGGTACCTGGCTGGACACTCACTGATATGCTGTGTGTTACTGCATACTGACTAAACATACCCTGAACCCACAGACATTGCCAACATCCTGGCAAACAGGTTCAGTGCAGCTGTCCACCTCCCCATCCCCCCTAAGGAGATACTGTCCATCCCAACAGAGTGTAACCTCCCTGACATCACAAATAAACAGGTGAGTGCTGCCCTCCCCACAGCAGACAACACAGCATCAATGGGACCAGACGGTGTCCCGGCCTGTGTCATATATGGCCTTCATGACAGACGTAACCCTCACATTACGTCACTGTTCAATATCAGAGTTACTGCAGGATTTGTACCCACAGAATGGAGTACAGCGATAGTGGACCCGCTCCACTGAATACTGCCACAACAGACCACAGACAATATCGGCCTATAAGGCTAACTAGCCTGTTCTGCAAAACTATGGAGCGTATTGTAATGGGACTCATGCACATAGACATGGGAAACCTACAGACACTGGGTCCTACACATTACAGCATTGTTGTGGGCAGATCTTGCCTGTTGGACCTGTTCGTATTCTTTAAACAGTTACCAGGTCCATCAGTGTTGGGACGGTGGTCCACACAGCCTGCCTGGACCTTGCACAACCCTTCAACACAATACTCCACTCAGCCATTATGCATAGGCTCACCGGCATCAATATCAACACATATCTCACACGATGGATTGCTACCTGGATCAGGGATAGCACCCACATGCTCAGTGTTGCAGGTGCCATGTCTGACTATACACCAGTTACACATGGCATCCCACAAGGCTCAGTCCTGGGACCTCTCTTGTTCAGTATATATTTGTGTGACGTACAGGCTATCACAGGAGGGATATGGCTGCCCATGTTCACAGATGACTGCAAACTGGGTGCCATAATCAACTCTCCAGCTGGCACATGCATACTCATACAGGGTCTCACAGAGATAGGATGACTGATGCCTGAGCCATGGCCTATGGCTACATGCCATTAGTTGTATAGTCATCCCCTTTGAGAATGACAACATGACCACACATTACCACATAGGTAGTAATCCATTACATATGGTAGCAGTTGTTATGGGTTTGGGGACATGACCTGTTCATACTCTCACCTTTGACAATCACATTGCCAAAGTGGTTAGACAGTACTTCTACATAGCCCACCATATCCCATATGGTTTCACATGTTGATCACGTGTGGTCATTGTGCCCCTATACTCATCACGACCATGCTTGGTTACTATGCCACATTTGGGATGTGCCCTACCTGACACCTGCAGCAACTGTAATGGCCACAAATGTTACTCATCAAGCAGATGGAGTCAGTTTTACAGATAATGGCTATATTCTACTGTTTAAGCTGTTCTGTTGAGTCTGGAGATGCAGTCAGCTTTGCAGAAGATTGCTGCTTGAAGAATTAATGGGACTTGTTTAGTCTACACACTTGGACATTACTGATACTAGGTAGGTTTTCCTGCTGGCTCAGTTGAAACAACTGTCCACTTCCCACAAAAACATGGTTCCAGTAAGACATTCTGGTACATTCTTAGAAGCCTACTGAAGGATACTACAGGTTTGAACCTTCTATCCTACACTAAATCTTGAACATACCTACCTGGTGAAAGGACTCCCTGCAGACCAAATCCATTCAAGTCTACTATAGCATAAAGACTTGCCGTCCTGCTTAATGAACCCTGTTCACTAGGAGGCAAGAAAGTATGTGTTAAAAGTGGTATTATTTAAACACTTGCTTAATATCTAATGTACGTACTATATGCTACCTTAGCCAGGATACCCATCAGACATTCTCTCCCCTCTCTATCCCCTAGCATTTAGATCCTTTATCACTTCTGTGCTGTCTCCTGAAACTATTCCTTAAGAGCCTTCCCTAACCCTCATATATCTCTCTGCTCACTTGTCTCTGTTGTTATTACTCTAACTGACCACTAGATGGCATTCTAAACTAGGAAAGCACGTAACTCTTCCATTCTTCCCTGATCTCCATAGCTTTTTAATGTTTCTGTCCTAGGCTTTTGAACTGTCTTTCTGCCCTATTTCTACCTGCTACTCACTGCTTACTTTGCTTTGCTACTACTTACCTTCAAGACCAATATTACCTATCCCCCTTGACCTACCCTGTCTCAACTAAGGAACTCAGTAATCAACTGCTTACTGTTAGTTTTTGGCTGACTGGCTCACTTACCTGTTTGAACGCGCTCCGTTCGCCCTACGGGCTCACTTCGCTCCCCTACCCTGCTCCCAATTCCCAACTGCCCCAGCACATCTACATTTATACCTAACAAACTCCTCCTACCAAACCTACTATCCAATCACAGTCCTCTTCCAATTACCCCTCCCCCTATTCTCTAATCAGAGAACACTCCACCTCTCTTTCCCCTTCCACTACTACTCCTCCCACTACAATTTTCCTATACCCCTATACACTAATTCTTCCATTATCCTTGCCTACAATATCTAACTCTCTCCATTCACTTCTAGACCTTCCCTTCTCAACTAGCATTCCACATTATTCTTCTCTTCACTGTACATTACCCTACCCTATCCTAACATGCCCTACCAACTCCCCTTAACTATTCAACTCCCTAGCTCCCTTCTCATCTTACTAATACCTCTGTATCTTGCTACTCCTTACTCCCATAATGCTCCTCCATTCCTCCCTCCTACTCAAACTATCCCTAACCCCCAACCACAACCTCTCCACTCCTTCACTTTCACTCCATATCCTCCTCCCTTATTCCACCCAACCTATTGCATCTTTTTCACCCTAAACTATTCTATACCTCACCTAAAACTTTCTCTCTGAAACTTCTGCTAAACCCTAACAAATGTCTACTATACAAACCTTACAGGCCAAAACTTATCACCTACAATGTCCTAGCCTTATCTGGAGACATTCATCCTAACCCTTGCCCTTGCCTCAGCACAAACTACTCCATCCCTCCACCCTCTTCCTCACCTACAACAAATAACACACCCCACCCTTTCTCTTCTCCTCCCACTTCCCCCCTTAGCACTCTGAAGATCTTCACTATCAATGCCCAGAGCCTTAACAACAAATGTCACCATGTACAAGCCTGGATTAATCACAATCAACCCAACATCCTAGCTATCTCTGAAACTTGGCTAAAACCCCATATCACTGACTCTGAAATATTACCTCCTGGCTACCATATCCTCAGAAGTGACCGTTTAAACAAAAAAGGCAGAAGCTCTGCTCTAATTTACTCCAGTCTTCTCTCTCTAATTCCTCTTCAAATCCCTACCCGTAATTTCAAAAATTCCAAAATCACAGCAAGCCTTCTCCGATTAAATAAACATAAAAATATCTGCTTCATTTCCTTATACATCTCCCCAGGCAACAATATCTCCACCCTTGAAGATATTCTGTACTGGGCCTCAACTCAAATAAAATATGAAACCTATATTCTAGACGATGTCAATATCAACTGGAATAAATTTAACACACCATCCCCCTCACTTTCCATTAACCTTCTAAACTTCACCCAAGCAATCTCTTCAACTACTCGCCCTAACAAAAATCACCCCCCAGGGTCCATCTTAGATTGGATTCTAGTCTCCCATCCAAACAAAATCACTCTCTGTGGCACTATCCCTGACACCTTCAGTGAGCATCTCCCTGCCTTCATCCATCGATCAAGTAGCTCCATCCAACACCAACATCTCTACATTCAAACTCGTAACCTCAGCAACTTCAACCCCTTAATTTTTTCTAACATCTTTAAACAAATTAACTGGCAACCTCTAAATACCCTCCCACTCGACAATGCTGTTGAGCATTTTAACTCTATCTTCCTAGATACTCTTAACTCCCTAGCCCCCCTAAAAAATAAGCAAATCAAAACTAATTCTGCACCATGGCTGACCAAAGAAACTAAATAAATTATGTGTCACAGAGACAAATCCTGGAAGCTCTATCAGAAAAATAAATTGTCCTCTACCTTACTCCTATATACCCAACTCTGCAACCAAGTAAAAAAACTTATTACCAAGGACAAAAAAAACCTACAATAATAAACTCCAGTCCAATAACAATAAAAACCCAAAACAATTCTGGAAATCAGTCAACTCCCTACTTCATCCCAGATCTCAAAACAACCCTTGCCCTGACCCTAACATATCTGACAGTAAACTGAGCTCCCACTTCAATACCTTCTTTACTGAATCCATAGCTAAGCTAACCAAAACATTCCCTAATAACAACCCACCTAACTCCCTTTTCACTTCACCCAACAACCCAAACAACAATCCCCTCAATTTCCATCTCAAACCTGTTTCCACCACTTTTATAAAAAAGCTTCTATCCAAGTTAAAGCCATGCTGTAATGCCCCTGACAACATTCCCTCTTCCTTCCTCAAACATGCAGCTGAAGGTATCACTCTCCCAATTAGTATTCTGATTAATAGATCCTTAAATGAGTCATACGTACCAAAACTCTGGCATTCAGCCTACAACCTACCTCTTCACAAAGGAGGCAAAAACACCACTATTTCTAACTTCTGCCCCATCACCCTACTCTCTCCAATATCTAAAATTCTAGAAAAATGTGTCCACCACCAACTTTTACCTTATCTAATTCAAAATCACCTCCTAGCACCCACCCAGCATGGCCTTCGTCCTGGCCACAGTACCATAACTGCCCTACTATCCTTCATAGAAACTGTCAATCAAGCACGAGACTCTGGACTCATTGTATCCACAGTGCTGCTAGATCTTTCAAAAGCCTTTGACACCATCTCCCACACTCACCTTCTTCATCATCTGGCTAATCTCAATCTCTCCCCAAATACTCTTTCCTGGTTCTCCAGTTACCTATCTGATAGATCTCAAGCAGTCAAATGGAAGAACTCCTTCTTGCCTACACCTACTGGCATTCCTCAGGGGTCCATCCTTGGACCCATGCTTTTCAACATCTTTATAAATAACCTTCACACCTTCATCCCTGACACCACAGTCATCCAATACGCTGATGACTCTACCTTGGTCTGCTCTGCCCCAAACGTTCCTGAACTACTGACCAAAACCCAATTAGCCTTTACCACTAAAGAGAACTGGATGCACCAAAACCACCTTTCTCTCAACTCCAATAAATCCAAAATACTATTTTTTCTCCCCTCCAAGGTTTCCTCTTTGGACAAAAACACTTTCAATATCCTAAGACAAATTAACACTGCCATTGAAGTGGTCCCCTCTGAAAAACTCCTTGGCATTACCATAGATGAACACCTCAAATTTGATCTTCACATACAACAAAACATAAAGAAAACCCACCAAAAGCTAGGTATGCTATATAGGAACAATCACTTTCTTTCCATCTCCACTAGGCATACCCTGGCAACCACCTACCTCCTACCTTCCCTTCTATATGGAGCCCCTCTTCTAACCAATTTGTCTGTTACCAACACCTCTAAGCTCAATGCTTGCTATAATAAGATCTCTAAATTTGCCAGCAAATCCAAAATATCAACTCACCACTGCCTCAGCCTTCACTCTCTGAACTGGTTAGAACTCTCTAACCACCTAGACTATCTACAACTAACCACTGCTCACAAACTAATATTCTCCCCTGATAAATGCCCAGCCTTAAAGGACATCCTTCCTCCATACATCCCTAACAGCTCACTGAGATCTGAACACCAAAACCTAATCTCCATTCTTAAACCCAAATGACCCGCTGGCCAGATTTTACTCTCCTTTTCTCTAGGTAAAAAATGGAACTCTCTGCCTCCTTCACTTAGGACTATACCTAACACTGAATCCTTCAAAACTCAACTTTTAAAAATGGAACTCTCTGACTCCTTCACTTAGGACTATACCCAACACTGAATCCTTCAAAACTCAACTTTTTCTTCACCTATCTTCCAAATGGAAATGCTCCTGCTTTCACCCCACTTAAATTCTAGGGACTCCCAACTAAGCTCTCCTTACCCCCACTCCACTATACTCTCATACTTATTCTTATTTCTCAAAAGATCCAGAACTAGCAGACTTTAATTGACTCCAAGCATGTAAATATTGTTTCATCAAAAAAAAAAAAAAAAAAACACTCTGTCGTCAAGTTGTTAAACTGTCTCATAATGTATATTACACTCTGCAACTCTCGAATGTATGAACCCTAGTCTTGTATTTCACTTTGTAACCTTTATTTTCTATTTTGCAACCAATACTGTATGGTATTTCACTTTGCAACCTTTATTTGCATGTTGTAACCTATATTGTATTATACTGTTCATGGAGCTTTTCTCCCCGGGCCTCCACTGAAAAAGGGCACTTCTTGGCCCAGTGGACTTCCCTGGTAATCAAACTGAAAATAAATAAATAAATAAATAGATAAATAAATAAATAAATGTAGGGACTCACACGGAGGCCCTGTACAGTTCAGATACAGTAACTCCAGCTCTACTCAGTCACTTACCACCTACACGGATGTGTTGTGTGCCTGTAATTTAAGGCAATATCTGACCCAGAATTAATGGACATGCTACGCTACAGGATATCAAACTCCCTTGGAGCTACACACTCCAGGGACAAATACCTCAGCACAGATGTTAATAGGATTGCTGGGGGGACAGATTATTATCCAAGAGGCTCCATTCACTGCGGAGTGTAGTCACGGTTTTGCATAGGCAGAGCCACCCACTGACCACCTACAGGTGACATCTTGACAAGTGGATAGGTGATTGTATGTTTACCCATGGGATATCTTCTGGGTCCCTGCTAGACAGAGGCACAATACACAATGTAAATGGGCTATCTTGTGTGACCTACTATTCACAGGCACAGTGTACTGATTTGACTGGATTACAGAAGCCAAACACACTCTGGCTATGCTTGTACATGCCCTTGGGCAGATAGCCTAGTATCAACCTCTGAACCTATGATAATGTTCATGATGCAAAATGTTTATTGCTGATACTGTTTGCAGGTTTTTATCATCTTTGCTTTCCCACTTTCTATGAACCACTTAGGTATCTGCAGAACATATTTGATTATGACAGGGTTCCACTATATTATATACGTGTCTGTTGTCATATAAGTGTGTGCACAGGGCAGATTGCTGGATAGTGAGAGGTTCCTGGGTTAACACATGCAATCGCCTGATATGTGTGGCCCACTGCTGTACTCCAAAATGGCCTAAGTGTGTGAGCATGCCCAGTTCAGACTGTCAGTGTTCTGTTGCCTGACATTTGTCTCATGTATTCATGCCCAGTGTGACCTTTCAGTATGTTGCTTTCTGAGGTCCACTACATTTGTTGATGTATGTGTATATGTCCAATATTAACATTTCTACTGTGTGTTGAAAGTCAGGTTCTATTCTTACTGCAGGACTCACCTTTGTGTCATAACTCGACAGGGATTATGCTGTGCCTGCAGGGTTTCCATGGAATACTTTGCATAGACTTATCAGCATTTCTTCATACAAACTAACCACTGCAATACTGTCATGGTTTAGTGGTTCAGTACTATAACTTAAGTGCACAGTATCCTGGGTTTGAGGCCCATCACTGCTTATATTTTCATACTGAGCAGACCAGACTGCTTAAGGGCCAGTAGAGCAACTATGAGCATGTTGGCTTTTGTTCAGTTATGCTCTACTTAGACCCAGCTTGTCCAACATTGCTCAGTATTAACCATCATTGCTGGACGATGGCCAATATTATTCAACATTGACCACATTTGTACTAGTTGGTGTGTGCGATTTTGTTTACATATACTACATGGTGGTAAATGATGTTTAGCACTGCTTTATATTGCTTAACACATGGCAATCATGCCTCAGGTGTTGATGCAGGGCTGCCTATGTCGGATGCACATACTACACTCCCTATACATGTTTGAAAGCAGGTAGTGTCAACGTAGGCATCCTTTTTACTATATGTGCGGGTCAGAGAGAGGTATCATATCCAGAGTTCCTACTGAGCCAGTGTATGTGCAATGCGTTGCCTCTTTGCCAAGGCCAAAGCATACTGGGCACACCTCCTTCTGCCTACTGGGGCAGGCTCAGGTTGTTCCTCCTTAGAGTCACGCTCTGCCTGTGATGGCCTTGGCAATGGTGGGGGGCTGCTTGGCCCAGACCTATGCTGGTCCTGCTGCAGCTGTTTTCACAGGATCATATTATGTAGCATAGCACATACCATGACAATTTGGGTACATGTAGTTGGTGAGTACTTCAAGGCTCCACCAGATGTGTCCAGGCACCGGAACCGTGACTTGAACAGCCCAAACACACACTCGATTACATTTTGTGTTTGTGCATGTGCCTCATTATGGCATTCCTATTCAGGTGTGTGTGCATTTCTGTTGGGTGTCATCAGCCATGGCTCCAGTGCATAGCCCGCATCCCCCACTAGGTGACCATGTGGGATGTCCCCATTGGCAAATGTCTGGTACAGCTGCGTCAGATGCCAGATATGGGAATCATGGTAGCTTCCAGGGCAGCCAGCACACACATTCAGTATTATGCCCTGGGCATCACACATGACCTGGCAATTGATGGAGGGGAAGCCCTTGCGGTTGAAGTAGACCCTACCCCACTCACCGGCTGGTGCTTTGATGCGTATGTGCATGCAGTCTATTGCACCCACTACCTCAGGCTATTCCACTATTTGCTGGAAGAGACGCATATTGCTGGCCAATACCTCATGGGAATTGGGGAAATATACATGATCACCGACATGTGCTGACATGGCATCCAGGAACTGGTGCAGTACCCTGGATGCTGATGCCTGTGATATCCCCATCATATCACCAGTTGGTCTCTGGAAGGCACCTGTTGCTAATATTCTTAGGCCAACACATACCTTAGTTTCCACTGGGATGGGTTCCCCTCTGTTGGTTCTGTGTGTGACGAGTGGCCTGCACAGCTCAACAATTTGCTGCAAGAGGTCTTTGTCCACTCTATAGCGCTCCACTATCTCAAGTTCATGTAGCCCCTGGTAGGTTACCCTGGACCTGTACACTCTTCTCCGTCTCCTCACTGTGGGTTGTCCAGCAGCATTTGCATTATCACCACCCTCAGCATGTTGCATATGTTGCCTTATAACAGCAATGGCAGCCCCTAACATTTTTTGTCTCAGTAAAGCTTTTTCATTTTTCACTTCTATTAGCTTACTACAGTGTTGCAGTGTCTCTTGAGAGAAACATAATGGACTGTTGTTTTAAGTGCTGGGCTGGGCTGGGCTAGCATTCTGCCTGGGTAATTACCTGATTCTGATTGTTTTCACCTGCTAGCTCTGCTAGTACTCCCTGGTAGCTTCCCTACTATTTGGTGTGCTTCCTTTTTCCTTTCTGTTTCCTCAGGGGGGAGTGCCTCACACACAAGAGCAAACATGTGCACAGCAGCTAACACGCGTGCACACATGCTTACACAGACTAAAACTTGCTTATTCTTGTTAAAATGCGTGCACACCGGTGCAAATGCACTTACAACTGTTTACACAGCCTTACATATGCTTACTCAAGCTTACACATGTGCACACTGTCTTACTCGGGTTTACAGACAAGTACACGCGCACATGCATGCTCAGCAAGAAACTTTGGTGTTATCCACGGCATTGACCTTCAATTTCTTGACTTTACCAAGCCTACCTGTTGACACACCTCTTTCAATAATATGTAAGTGTCAGCTGACACATGACACTCTGCTCCAATGAGCTTCACTCCTTTCATAAATACCCCCTCGTGATGTCACCTATCTTCTACTCTGTTACTCCCCTTATCCTACTCCTACACTCCACTGACTGTGCTCATTTCCTATGTAAATTTGCGAATCACTAGCCTAACTCTCATTTGCATAGGATTGCCTACTAATGCTTGATTACATCTCTTAGACTGAGCTTCCCCCTTAGCAACCTCTACTCGGTGGCCATGTTGTCTTCAGCCTGCCATTCACTTGCATTGTAAATTCATTTTAGCTATAAAATCCACATTTGTGGATCTTAATTATTAATTTTCTGGTTTTTAGGGTGCAGCACATTTGCATGGCGCTGCGCTACAGTTAAACCCCGGAGATCGAGATGAAAAAAATTTTATTTCTATTTTGCATCACTTCCCATTGCCAATGGCCATATTTTTGGCCATTGGCATGCTTCCTCCTGTAAATGCATGCTTTTTTTTGCAGCTGTCACGGCTTCGTTTTGCTATTTGCAGAACTGTACTCAGTTATCAACTGAGTACATTTCTGAAAATAACACTACTCCTACTTGGAGAGGTTTGGGTATCCTGGATCGCAAATTTACCTCATTTGCATAGCTTTCACCTGCAATTGAGGTAATTTCCATATCCAAGCCCTGTCCATGTAGGACTAGTTTGGTGAGCTCAGTTGCATGCCTCTACCGGCTGTTCCTGGATCGCTCGGCAGACATGTTGGCTGCATGGAGTCATACTCTACTCTTAGACTCCGTGCAAGCCTTCGTGAATCCGGCCCTTAATTTTTTATGGTTCTTTAATTGATAACATCATTATGGCTTCATCTGGGAGTGTTTCAGAGTTGGAAGATTTTTTCAGCTATTTGAATAACACAGCAATTTTTCTGAAGTTCCCCCCAAATTATCTTTTTCTAACATAGACATTTTTATCAATGACCTAGGTATAGACTTTGACAGTAAACTATTTATTTGTAGATGTTACAGAAAGGTGATATTCACAAACATGTTTTTGCATGCTCATTGTGGTCATCGGTATTCAAAAATGTATTACTACGCCTCTAGGTTAAGTATTGGGAACAGTGATTTTGTTAATGAGCTGTCTGTTCTCACTGAATTGATTTACAGATAAGTCATAAAAAAGCTTTTGTGAAGAACTTTTATAGAGCTATATCCTCTTAAAAGGCAGGCCTTTCTGTACTAATTTTGATATGAGGTTTAATGAAGCTAGCAAAGAATTTAATTGCAGTACCATCAAAAAATTGTGCAATGTCATAACTGGCAGTAATAGAGTTAAAGTGTGGACTCTGATAACATCAAAATATTATTATTAAGAAACAGAATATTTTAAAATGGAGCAACAAACATTTCTTGCTAGTGGGGGATCATACTGCTTAATTTCTTTAATCAAGAATCAGAGAAAGCCAAAAAATAATGTGAAATAAAAATATGTTTCTACCAAAGTTAAGGACAGCTTTTCATTATTAATCTAATTTACTTGAAAAGTTAAGAGAACAACAGGTTTTTAATAATGTTCATTTTCTGAAAAGAAGAAATATGAAACTCATGAGTCGGCATCATTGACTGAATGTAATCATCTTTGATTTACCAAAAAATAAAACATTTCATGTGGGACAGGGAAAAACAGGAGGTGCAGTCAAAGAAGTTCTGCAAAATCATATATAGTTGAGAGATATGAAAGAAATACACCTATTTTTGTTGACAAAATACCAAAGCATTTTAAATGCATCTTAGAATATAATACTGCAGTTGAAACTTTCTCCGATTAACTAAAATACACTTATTTCTCTGGACTTTGCAATTGTTGCAAGTGGGTTCCTATTACCTGATCAAATGTTTAGGTTAGCGAATACCTAAACGTCGATCTGGTAATAGTGAAAGCAAAAAACTGCGAACGGCCTATATGACACAGGGAAAGAATTCCCTTGGCCGTTATATAGATTTTGCCCCTTTCCCCACTGTAGAGTAATCTTGGAGTTGGTATATTTAGTTAGGGGGATGTGGGGGCCATTTTGGTTGAAAATGTTATTTTTTTTTTTTTTTTTGCGGCCAAGGGAATCCATTTCCTAGGTTAAATCATCAGTTTGCTGTTTTAATTTTTTGATATTACCAGTTCAACATTTAGGTATTCGCTAACTTAAACATTTGATCGGGTAATATAGACACATTGCAAGTACATTCATAGCAGTCCTTATGCTAGCATAGCAGGTTATGGCAGATCCAGCGGCATCAAGAATCACTTTATGTAGTTATCTTCTGCAGGGGTTATGTGATTTTAAATGACTCATGTAATACTTTCTACACAGGAAACAGACGGAAAGCTTAAATAATTTGATTATGCACATTTGTATGATATCAAGTGAAAACATAACGAAAACGCATTATTTAGATACGGTTCTGTGTTTTAAAACTTCCAGACATTTACATTCTTTGTGGTAGGTAATGTGACCATGACTTCCCAGTATTGTGACTTTAAATAGTCTTGAAATCAGAGAAAGATATCAACAACTGAAACTTAATGCAGCATCTTTATCTGGTGTAAATGATATAATTTCATTTGGAAGTGTATTACAGTTAAAATTACATGCCAAAAACTACTGATGATTTGTGGGATTCATGAACACGTGTAGACTTTGTGTGAAGTCTACACAATGTTTATATGTTAGCACAGCACTAATCATATATGCATTCTGCACATCACACTAACATGACTACCAGCATGTTTTTGTGGCCAGGAACGTGTTTTTAGCGGCACAAGAAAACATAGTATACTAACTAGCTTGCCTGTAAGCAAACCTGTTAAACATGTTCATGCAAGAGCTATATAATGCAAAGCAAGAATGTTGTACACAGGCAGGGAAAGTGTAGTGAGTGTAGTGTGCACATAAATCAAACATATCAATACAGTAATAAGCAAGAAGGGATGGGAAACAGCAAGGGCAACTACAATACAGAATAAGTGTAGTGAGGCCAATGTGCACAGAAATCAAAGAGATCTATACAGAAATATGTAAGAGGGAGGGTGAAACTTTAAATTCTAGGAAGATAATTGCTGTGAAGGTGCTTATGTCACAAGGACAAATTTGTAATAATAACATTTTGCAATATGTATATCATAATACTTAATGGTGGTCAGACTTCCTGAGCAAATGTAAGTATATAAAATCAGACATAATATTATAAGATTAGACAGCTGCACATATTAACATTATAACAGAGGGGAATTACATGAGATATGGATGTCATCAGCATGCTAAGCTGAGATGACAGTTTGCAAGGACAGTACATACATTATGGAATATTTGCACTGCATGCATTTCATCAATTTAAAATGGTGGAAAATAAGAATGGCTCAGAAGCCACAATTTCCTTTTTGCAAGAATCAAACAGAACCCAACAAGGTTACTACTGATCTGTTTATTAACTATGTGTGCCACAGAAACAGGCCTAACGCATGTATGAGGAGGACCACTCTTGAAGGGAATTATGCACCTCAATATTCCAATGGTTATGTATCTCATATGTAGTGTGTGTGATGTCACAAATGTGATAGCAGAGTGTGACATACGTAATACCCTTGCTTAACGTAATCTTGCCCTTAAGCAGTTATTGTGCCGACAGATAAGAACAGATGCAAACATGCAATGTGTTCCTCAGAGCTGTGTATGGTCAGCATCTACCACAGGAGGTATTATCACAAACACATGGAATTAATGTATGAAATAAGAAAATATCCAGATAATGAATGTCATATCAGCATGTCAGACTGATAGCAATTAAATGAGTATGCTCATGTGCACACAGCTGTGATCAGTCCAATATCAGTGTTCCATGGTCAAGGAAAGTTTCTCTCTATGTCTGTACACATACCACCCAATGAACTGTAGCACATTAGTGTACACCACCGTAATCAATGTATGTTTCCAAAGCAACACTCTCACCATAATATTGGCAGATAAATGTCTACAGCCATGAAATCTAAAGTTACATTCACATTTGTTCATGCAATATATCAAGGGATAAAACTCATGTGCTGTAATGTTATTGTGTGATGTCAGTACATTCTTACCAAATGAAACAGCATGCTAGAATTATACATCAAGCTGTACAACTCCTCCAAATAACAATTTGGCTATTAATCACATTCACCATAGTGGAACTGTTATCAAAGCTGTTAAACTCCACTTGTGTGAAGTCATTCATTCAGCTCTACTTTATTTGCCCATAATTTTATCTGATAAAATGGATGGGGGAGGCCTTTGCCAAACTATACATGCAAAGTATAAATGGGAGGGATGCTTTTCATGCAGAACAGTTAATGACAAAAATGCTTATAGACAATCAATGCAGATTTGGAACACTTGCCCAAGAGTTGGAGAAAATCAGCACCATAATGCGATCAATGAATGTGTTATGGTAAAAGCCCATCAACGGTTGTCATATGTTTGATTGTTTTAAAGCATTACATCATGTGTAGGAATCAAAGAATATATGTGCCTCTAATTTCTTAGGCCAAATCCTGCTGTATGTCAAAGAACATTGCCTGAAGCTAGGTATACCCAAACACACCTGTGGACCCCTGCTGTTGTCTCTATGATGGTAGAACAACAATTAAGTACAATGTATGTAGTATGATGTGGATATAATCCTGTATCAGAACAAATGCCTTACTTAGGCAACAACACAAAATTACATTGGCTCATGTCCTCAGTCCTGAGGAGGAGTCTCATTACAACTATTATAGAATGACAATCTATTCAAATGACATCAGTCTTCAATGAGACCTTTCCAAATAAAATGTAGAATAAACACTTGTAACAGGAAACAACATCAACAAATGAATACAGCACATGTAGGTGATAACATTGTTAACAACATGTACACTGACTGTAACCAGTGATAGTGGGATTTGAACTATTTAGCTGAAATTACAGGCTATTGAAGGTTTGCTGAAACACAAAATGCAACTACAGATTTATTTCATAACAGTCACACTGCACTTTCCAATGGATAACATCACCATTGTGAATTACCATAATGTTTCTGCTAAAAAATGGTCACACAACACAAGCACACTGTATAGATATACATCCTATGTGTATTTTCAGCCTGTTCTGGACAGAAAAAGCAAGAAACACACACTCACAGATGACAGTCATTCCTGTATTTGAATTTCCTACCTGTGTACTGAAATAATCTACACACTAGTGTATTATATGCACACAGTACAGGAGATCAAACTGCATGTGAACCACACTACTCTTGTAAAGGATGACATCAGCTGTGTCATGCAAAGTAGATATGTGTGCAAAAATGACTTTTACAGCCATGCAAGGTTCTAAACGCTGTCAGTACTAAGATATAGTACATTCCTGCATCCATTTATATTCACACATGCAGTCATGAGTTTAACTGCTGCAGTCCCTTCCTATCAGTTGACACAAGGTCTGACTTTAATGGTGTGAGAGTGCATTATTGAAATAATGGCCTCTTCAGTGTGTTGCAGGCAGTATCATACCTCTCAACTGTACAGATTTTTGCTGAATGTCCAAAATTTTGCCTATTATTTTAGTCTGTTCCTCATAAAATGTTGGTTTTCTGGTAAATCACTGAGGATTAAAGTAAAAAAATAATGACAGTCGTTTGAGTTACAGACTTCATACTCCTCAGTAAATTCATGTTAATTCATAATCTGTTAGTCTATCAACTTTCTAAGTTTGTGAGAGCAATATTCAAAAATTGTCCCTATTTTTGGGCCTTTGTCCCCCCATTATATATGGCTTTGTCCAGATTTCTTGGTCTTAGAAGTTGAGAGGTATGGACCTTATGCATTTGTGAACAAAGTGAAAAGAGGATGTGGGATTGATCTGATGATGTAAATGTTTCTCACAAGAGGAAATCAAAGAAACACAGCCACTGAATTATTCTTCCAGTGATACTATAAATCCACCATTACACACAGAAGTTGATTTGCTGTGAGTTTAGAATACCTACCAATGTATTTATACAATCTAGAGAACACAATACTTAACAAAAGCACCATTGTAGGAGTCTGGCTTCTATAGTGTGAGAGTGCACTTTATAGAGGATGACATCAGTGTGGTGTTGCAGAGAAGATGATGTTGGAAGAAGGGTCTGACAGTAATAAGAGCATACCCTACAGTGTAAAAGTAATTCCAGCCTACTACTTTATTGAGGCTAGCAGTAGATAAGGTCATATTTATACAACTTCATACTCACACAAGCACACTAGTTAACTGCTGTGAGATTAGAATCCCATTCCTATCTATTGACACAACCTAGATGACACAGTACTTAATGCAAGGGCTGCCACAGAAGTCTGATTTTTATATTGTGACAGTACAGTGTAGCTAGTATTAGCTTCTTAGTCTGTGTCTAAGAAGATAGAGTGATGTAGGTTTTGTGAAAATCCATATTTGTTGATATGACAGACTAATTTGTATATAATCACTTAGTTTTTATAATTGTTTGCTAACTTCTGTGTAATCTATGTAAATGTGTCTATGTGGAGCTTTTCTCCCCAGGCCTCTGCTGAAAATGGACATGTATCCTGTCGGACTATCCCAGTAAACAAATGTAAAATAAAATAAAATAAAATAATTAATGAATTAATTAATTTCAATGATATGATTAGGAATACATACCTACAGCTGACTTATATCAGCTATGCTGTCATTAATGTGTATTGCAGAACTGAGAATGACATGTACTTATCTGTCTTGTGTAGATAAGGCACACAGTTGTGAAAGACAAGACAGACAATAAGTCATTCATGGATCATCAGGTTATAATGATGGTATGTAAGGTTCTGTGGTTCGATTCTTGGCTGGGGTGCCTAGTGTGCGGAGTCTGCATGTCCTCTCTGCAAGCACATAGGTTTCCTCTGGGTGCTCTGTTTTTCTCCCACATTCCAAAGACATGCGGTAGGTGGATTGGACACTCTAAATTGGCCATAGGTTAGAGTGTGTGTGTGAGTGAGTGGTACAAATGAACTACCACAGCAGGGCTAGACACCCAGTGGTGTAAACCTTGGCTGAAGATGATTTTCACTGCTGAAGCAATACACCGACCACATATACAAAAATGGGAAAAAATGGTTGAGGATGGATGGATGTAAACCTTAATGAATGTTACTAATATCAGCAATGATATGTGTTCTTGCATGAGCAATGTTGACTGTCGAAACCAAGCAATAATTAATGTTCCAATGAAGTAGGGATAGAAAATAATTATTTATGTAAGTCAATACTCTATGTGGTTGTATATCTTTTGTGTCAGTGCTGTGGTCAGCTAAAAAAAAAACAGATTACTGCATTTCACATGTGTGCATTAAACAATTTCCATGTAATTAATTAATATAATTCAGCATCAGTACCTATTTCTGTTCCCAAATGTCTTTCTAATGCTGAGAAACATAGTTGCAGAGATGTTGGCAAAGTGTTAGCGTATACATAATTATACTTTAATGTTTTGAACTCGGACTGTAAAATATCACTGTTTAGTGGTGTCCACTGGTGTTCCCTGCCAACCTTTGCAAAAATATGAATCAGAGAGGAATTTTTTTTATCCCTATTACATGCACAATAGGTCTGTTTTATCTTAACATGTTGCATACATGTGCTGCATCTTGTATTTTACTTTTCCACGTTAGCACCAAAGCTCAGTTTAAAATCAAAGTCATGTGTTTGCCTTCTCCATTTGTGTGATAGGTATGCTGCAAGCAGACAGACTAACTGCTGAAGGAAAAACTGAAGAAAACTTTAATTTGTGTTGTCCTCTATAGCATAAACAGGCTTAGCTACAATGCACGGCCATCAGCACTCTGGACAATACTTAAATTCTTTCTTTTTCTGTGGCACAAGAGGTAAGTTCACTTAGCTAAATGAAAAAGCAGGGTTTGACTTCAGTATGTGGAGCATTTTACAAAGAGAGTCAGAATGTGACAATTATAATAACTTTTTATCATGACTTTAAGAATACCTAGGAATGACTATTATAAATATGTTGCTTGGCAAAATTGCATAAGTAACAGCTACTGAAATAATACCTACTACATATGAAATATGCTTCAAGGGAAATCACAATTTAATTGGATATACAATGGAAACACTCACTGCATTTTGCAATGATACCTGAGAGTCATTTAGCATCCCATACTACAGTTGCATGTTGCCAGAACTCGTGCAAATGTTGATGAATACAACTGATCAAACAGAAGGGACTTTGCCAGACACATAGGTAACCTATTCACAGGAAAGACAGATATTAAAACAGGCAGCAAGACTGTCATCTAATGCTGGATTTGAACCTTTTTCAAGATGAAAAATTAAGTTTAGAAACGTGATCATTATCTCTACAATGCACCAAAGTAATCCTACTTCACACTTGTCAAAATGACAACTTTGAAGGGACAGTGGTAACCTATTCAGCCAAAGGTAAATGTAGATTGTATTCTTCAGTAAAGTAATGGCAGACAGAAAATGCCATAATTTGGCATTTACCTTCATCAGCCTAATGAATAGTAAACAGTTCAAGGGGTGAGAGAGAAAGGGTGAAAGCAGAGACAGTTATACAGACACAGATGGAAGGGTGTTGTTATGAATCATTAATGCACATCTTTATGCTCCATCCTCAGTATTCATCAGTCGTTCTGTCTCAGTAACTGATGGCTCTGGGGATCAAGAAGCTGTAGGATAGATAAAACCTGATAAAGACATGAGTAGAGTAAGGGTGGTTTGCTAAATCTTCCTTATGGCCATGGATGTGTTGGCATGTGCTTAACTGGATAAAAAGTAAGACACATTTCATGAAACATATCATAGAAGTACAACATCACAGTAAGAAATACTGTTGCATGCATCTAGAATTGAACCCTTGATGCAGTGTCAAAAATGAGTCTTCAGACAACTGATTTAGGCCAACACTCCACAAAGGATGCAGGATAAAGAAACGGCACACAAGCAAAAGTTGGAGCCGCACAAACCAAACTTGTAGAGAGACAAAGAATTACTACAAACAACCACAGCTAAGGATCCAGCAGATTAATAAAAACTCTGTTTAAAAAAAAGGTTAGCACTTTTGGAACAAGCTTCCTTCTCCACAAAAGATGTTGCACTTGGCTACATCCAGTAGTCATAGTACTGTTTGAGTAATTGTCACCACTGATTTCCTTTGCTCTTCCTTTACTCTGTATTCTGATAATGCAGCATGTTTGAACATCTTTGCACAAAGAGAATCAGACTACTGAGGCAGATGTCAAAAAATAACCAGGTTTCACCATAGGACACGAAAAACCATTCACCATCACTTGGCATGGTGCATGATGCCAAACTCCACGCAAAGGCTGAGGACAAAAAGTGAAATCATTCTTATGGGTCATTTCTGGCCTGTTTTGTGTGTGATTCTACTTTTTGACCAGATTTAACATATGATAAAGGGGTTGATAAGAAAGTAATGAAATGGGATGTAGTCATAGCGGAGGGCACAGGTGAAAGAATAGAGGAATTTGCAGGAAGATAGTGGAAGATAACTATAGTTATCAACTTCTTCACAACATAAATGTTGAATTGTAGAAACAATTTGCTAAATTTGGATTGTCACCACACCAAGGGTAGGTGACAATAACAGAATAATGTTGTACAGCCAGTTGCACCAAATCAAGTGTGTCAAGAAGACACATGGGTGAAGTAGACAGCTATGTATGGGTCCTTCATTTTTTCCTTTGTTTTCTTTCATAAAGAGAAGAATGTTGGGAAGGGGCTTAGGAAGGGTAGGTGAGTGAGCAGGCGCATTCATACTGGACAGGCAAGGATAGTGATGGACACAAAAGGTTGGGGGATGCCATGATTGGGGATAGATAGGGGACATTGGAAGCACACCCATATCAAGCCTGAGAGTAGCATATCTCTCTGTACAGATTTTTGCAGAATGTCCAGATTTTTGCCACATAGATTAACCTGTTTTCCATAAAATTGTGATTTATTGCAAATTAATGGCAAGTCATTAAAGAATGAAGACAGAAAATAGTGACATACATTTGCATTTCAGACTTTATATCCTTTAAAAATTTCTTGTTAAAGCAAAATTTGTTATTCTATCAACTTTCTAAGTTTGTAAAAGCAATATTGTCCTTATTTTTCACCCCCCCCCCCATTATTTACAGTTTTGTCAATATTTCTTGCTCTAAGAGGGTAAGAGGTATGGAGAGCAGTGACAATCTAGTCCTCATCCTGAGAACTGCAATCACTGTTTCCAGTATCAGTTTTCTGTGTCAGTGCTTGATATGGAATCATCTTTTCAGTGTCATTAAGCAGCTTTTGTAAACGGCCAATTTGAGCATCAAGGCCCCTTTCCATTATACCCGCCACCAGGCCTGTCAACTCTTGACAGCTCACAAAATCACCACATCCATTAAAACTACTCCAAAAAGTGCCAGTGCCCCAGCTGCTGGGGTAGATCTACTTGATGCAGATTGAGTAGATAGGGCAGGGTGGAGGCAGACCTGACAGCTTGGGACTTCAAAGTGTTGTGTGTCAGTGCTGCAACCTGTGGAGGGATGGCAGACCAATCTGCAATGGTCAGTCATTGTAAACAGGAATGTATGACAGCTGGACACTTTTAAGCCACATAAGATATCCTCCCCCCAAAAATGAGAGAGAGAATGGGTAGGGGAGAAAAAAGAGAGAATTAGATCCGTGGCATATAATATGACTATAGAATTTCAGGAAAAAAAGTTATGATTATCCAATCTATACACCTTTTCCACATCCAGGTATGATGGGAAGTTCTTACTCTATTGTACCATTAATCAATTGTACTGCTATGGTATTATAAATACCACTATTTATAATTACAATATTTATTAGGATTACAGCAAGACCTGATGCATACATACCGTGTGACTCTCAGAGGTGATTTAACCTATCTTGGTGCACCTCACAGTCTTCTGCAATGTCTTCAGCAGCTGTACAACACAGAGGAATGGAAGAAGAGATGTGGCAGTATATTGAATAACAGTCTTGACTGTGTCCTGCATTCTATAGCAATTAATATTGATGGGTCAGTATACTTACACAAGTGAGGGGATGTCAGCAGTCCTAAACTCATCCTTCCATTGGCTAAAGAGGTCATTCTTGCACTTTTTCAGCTCAATATAGTGGAGATTATCTTCAGTATGTGCAATGCCAGTTGCATTGGAAACAGTTGTGGCTACTCTGCTCCAAGACTCAGTGTTATACTGAGACCCATTACAGCCCCCTCTCAGCAGACTATGGCTGTAGTGCTTCACAAGAAGTACAACTAATAACCTGGACTCTTCAACATCAATCTTATGTGCTCTGAATTCAGCACAATCATCTCCTGCACCAGCCATGCCTGCAGAAGTCAAGCAGCAACTCTGTGTCTGAATTAGTGCCAAATTCCAATCTCACATTTAGTTGCTAGTGCACAAATACGCAAATCATGTCAGCTGCATTTGAGCAATGGTAAGGGCAGTGAGACCTTTGTAAACAAAGTGGAAGGTATTTTATCAAACAGCAATGAAGGTATGAAACATAGCAGTGAGATTTGCCATGTGCAATGCTCAACATATTCACACTTTTTTAGATGGTCAACACTGACAGCCTCAGTGGCTTGGCTTGTTATCAGTGCTGTTTTGGAGGTCAAATAGGATGAGTTGGCACATAACGTTCTAGATTGGAATTATACACTGTAAAAAGTTAATTGACCAATGTGGGAATCGGACCTAGGGAAGAAATAATGCATAATTTCAATCAATGTGATCATTTGTCAGTGCTAAAGGAGAACTCTTTTTCAACTATATTCTTTACAGATAAACTGGTCAGTATGAACAGTGATATACTTCAGATTGGCCTGTACGTGTGTGACTTTAGGAAGTCCTGTGAAAAGCATTCTCAGGAAAGAGGCATTATTATTGTTTGACTGTATTTCAGATGGATAGACTTTCATGAACTGATTTATACAGGTTGGTGTATGATACATACATACTTCACTACACTTATTGTCTTAAACACAGAATTGGGCTAAGAGAGGAGAGAAGTTGATTTTAACTTCAGTATTCTGACTATCATAAATATGCAGGTACATCTTTAATCCATTATCAACATTATCCTGCTTAAACAATTACACTCATATTTAACTGTGTTTCATAACTAAATCAGTAATGAGATATGCTACTTAGAAAATTGAATTTATTAAAGCATTAATGAGACATGTATTGCAAGAAACATAATTATGATAGTCATTTTTATGCATTGTTACCTTCCTAATCAAACTTTTGTTAGAAATTGCATTTTGATACCCATTGTAAAAATAAATGCTATTTGGATTGAAATAGTGGATCACCTGTGTTCTGCCTCTAAAGTAAGTGCATTTACACCTTGTACTCCAGAGACAGTTGAATAGCAGGTGGACATTCTCCATTCCGTACTGTCCAGACTGATGATGTCCATGTATTGCCGCTAAGTCTGTTTACCCTACATAAGGCTGCTAATAAATGTTTCACTTTTTTCCTTAAGCAGGTAACTTTAATTGCATGCTCAGCAACAAGCAAGCAATTGCACAAGGCAAGAAACAGGAAAAAAAAAAACACATGAAGTTCTGATGAAAGTAAGTCATAAATATGGAGTAATAATTTCTGCATTCTCTTCATACTGTGTGGATCTGAACCCCAGGGCAACTCTGTTAATGGGCCAGAATCACTGCATTCAGAGCTCCTGCACAGAAATAAGTATACTGTATGTGCATCTCTGAATACCTCACAGTGGTGACAAGACTGTTTGCACTAATGAAGATAACAGAAATGAAACTAACTCCTTGCTTCAACTACTAAGCAGTGCTGAAATTACACAGGCAAAAATACATATATAATCATTCATATTCCACACAACAAAACACAAGCTGCATTTGCACATCTGCTGCAAACAATACAAGTGACATGTGGCTCCAAGCCCTGTACCCTCTTTCATGTTTCATTAAAATAATTTCATTTAACCTATATGTTGCAATGATACTCGTATGCAATGTAGAATTTCTTCTCTTACTGCTGTGAAGAATGCTGTAGTAAAGCGCACCTGTGCCACAATTAAATGCCCTACTGATGGCAAGACAAATTAAATTTCTCAGTTTGAACCTTGGGTGGTGGACTCTCATTAAGTGCTTCAATGCTTGCTGTCAAGAGTAAGATCTACCAAAACAAGTGCAAATGAGGAACACACACACACACATAAAATAATAAACTACTGTCACTAGTAACAAATATAGGGGGAATAAGAATAAAAAGGCAGGATTGTGAAGGTTAGTAAATGTGTGTGTGCTACAACCTGATTATATACTCAGAAAATATGCATTAACTCTGTCAGATAACATGCTGTCTGAAAATGAACCCTCAGCTCAGTGCAATAATAAGACACACTCAGTTATCTTTCTTATCCCTCTTTGCCACCAGCACAAGATCAGAAAACATTCCTTTCTCATCTGCTTGAGCATGGTAAGATCTATGTGATACTGACCAATACTAATAATAGTCCACACCATTTTAATGTCAGGTTGCCACTTCTGCCAGCTATTTCTTCTCTTTATTTTCTGAGCATCCTCCCTTCCTCTTAGCTTAACTACAGACATGCAATGACATGGCCACTTCCTTGCATCTTTATTTCACTGTGTAATATAGCTGATCAGCATTTCAGACAGATTGTAAGCAGTGGATGGACAGTGTGCTCTTAGTACAAGGATATCCATGTTGTTAAGGTTGTTCTTGTCTCTCTCAAAATGATTACACTTATTTTAAATCTACTCTACATGATGTACACTTCAGAGAGAAGATTCACTTCAGTATCACTTGATGTAGTCAGAGCAGTCATTAACACATATAAGGCATTAGCTGGTAAGAATTGTCATTGCTCCCCTCTGCAGTCCTATGGTGTGTGCATGCAATTGTGTAGCTACTTACACCACATTTACATCCCCTACACCAAATGACTTTTTTGTACTCAGAAATGGTTTTGCAACTATTTGCATCTTCACAGTGCTGAGAGGGCTGAATCTGCACTATATAATGGTAATGGTGTAGCTTTGGAAATAGAAGGAGGGAAGACTGGCTAGATACAGAGAGGCCATTACTGGTAGTTACTTGGAGGAGATTGTTCTACAAATGACTCCACTATTCCATATGTTTTGTTTGTCCTCTTCACAGCCTGTTTACATTTTCACATTTGAATGCATTTAAATATAAATTTGATATGTATTCAATTTAAAAAAAATCACTGCTGGTTTGCTGCACATACAGTATGTCAGTTCTTGCTGTGCTTTCCAAGTTAGTATGGCTACATCACAGAGCTGAGGTGTCATTTTCGATTGCATGACTTGCTCAACTGTGTGGATGACTCATTGGACAGGATGAGTGAGACACTGGATTGAGCACTGTCTGTGATGGAATATCTGCCAGGGGAGGGCTGTCATCCACGTGGCAGTACAGCCAAAACATCCACTGATGTTAGCCAACATGGTTGTGCCAGATCCAACTCTCATAATGGCAGAACTTCCACTGCTCCATCAGTGATTGATCTGTCTACACCCACACATAGTGCTAGCACACAGCTTGAGTGTGTTCATGCAGACACACACAGCCTTCAGTAAAACTGCCCATACTGAACCACACACCTCAAGGTAGGAAAACCTTAATGTTGATTAGGATACATCTCCCATTACTGTCCCTGAGATATTTCATACTTTACTGATTGTTCCGAGTTTCTTTCTGACACACACATACACACACTCTACTTTGGTGGCATCCTTGTCCTTCTGCCCCCCTCCCACCATCTGCAAATGATGGTGACTGTGCCATGCCCTTTCTTAATTTTGGTTTGACATAGGGTTGCATATACATCTGATCAACTGAGTGTATAGGTAAGACACTGACAGTATATAGATAGTTTATCTCCTTATACATGTGCTTACATAATGCAGGTTCCACAGTTAGGTTGACATTACTGCAGTTATAAGTCATGTCTGGTTTGGCTGTCTCTGTCTGATGCTATCCATATACAGATATTACATAGGGTAGCAAAGGTTGAGGTCATTACATGGCATTATTTTTAATATTTGAATGTGTTTAGATTTTCATTTGTATTCCTTTGCTGGTGAGTATGTGTGCTATTAGTTGCCTCTTAGCTGTTGAGTGTGTGTGCTAACCTTCAAGTCGTAGGTGGTGAGTGTGTGTGCTATGCTTTTCCTCTTAGCAAAGGTATTGGCATACTGTGCAACCCTATGTCTGCCAGCTACCACTGTGACTGGAGGTTCTCCCTCAGAATACTTGCCTGTATGTGCTGAAGGTGCTGACCCTGCTTGTGGTCCAGGAATGTGTGATCCTGGCCCTTGCTGTCCCTGTTGTAGCAGTTTCCTCAGCATGATATTGTACAATATGGTACAGACTGTGAGAATTTCTGCTACAGTGCCTGAGTCATACTGCAGGGCACCCCCTGATGTGTCTAAACAGTGGAATCATGACTTCAGCATTCCAATCACATGCTTTATGATGTTTCTAGTTTGAACATGAGCATTATTGTATCCTTCTTCTGTGTGTCATGAGTCACAGTTCCAGTGCATAACCTGCATCACCCAGTAGGTGGCTTTGCAGATCATCACCCGTAGCAAACTTATGTGTAAATCAAAAAGGTGTGCCATATGCCTGGGTTTCCTGGACAGGCATTAAGGATGATCCCTTGGGCATTATGTGCAACCTAACAGTTGACTGAGTGGAAACCATTCCTATTGATATATGTCCATCCCTGTTTACCTGGTGGGGCTTTTATTTCTATGTAAGTGCAGTGTACATCTTCCAAGACTTCAGGGAAGTGTGCTAGACATTAAAGTTCCTGCATTGTTCTTGCTCTCTCCTCTGTGTGGAAAATAGATATATTCCTTTGCATGTTCTAGCATAACACTGAGATGACCGGTGGATACATTGTTATACGAAAAGTGCAGTCCGGGTCTGAACTGTCTGCAAACATAAACAGCTAAAGTTAACTTTGTACCTAACACCACTCTAAGCAAACAGCTGCAATAACACTTTATCTTTAACCCGACTGGTGGATGCATTTTTATATGAAAAGTGCAGTCCGGGTCTGAACTGTCCGCAAACATAAACAGCTAAAGTTAAATTTGTGTATGTGTCTACCTGTTTGAACTAATAGTCATTATCCCCTGGAGAACACTCTGCTTTGGCTTGTTAGCAGCCCCCCCCCCCACACACTCACCTTCCATTTCTCTTGTATTCCCTTCTGTGAGCAAATAGTATCCATAACTGATCAAATACTGTGTGTGTTTTTAATTTAATTGAGAGCACAGTAGCCTACAGATACAAGGATATGCTGTTTTCCACTTGATAAATAGTTAAGCAATGACTTACAGCTTCACAGCAGTTTGTGGTCAATTCTGATTGCTTTTCCTATACACAAACTTGCCTTTGCTTGGGTCTTGGCTCCATAGCAGCATTACAAAGGAACTGCCAGCCCGCACTCCTGCTTCCCACTCCCCTTTCCCTGTTTATTACCTTAAGCTAATCTCAAAGTTAATAAATATTACATGTGGCAGGTGCCATTTTTAAAACTACAACCACCCTGCTACCAGCCCCACGAAGAGCTCAGTGTCTCTCCAGTAAGTGTTATAAAATTGCATTTGCTCATTTTTGTTGAAATTGTGTTCCACAGACATCTAATATGATTTAAGCTGTATTACTGGAGGCCACTGTGGTGTGCTAGCATGTGTTTGTTTGCACCAAGTTCTTTAGTATATTTGGATGTGTTATTTGCATAGTTGCACCTTGTTAACTAATAGTATTTCTGTACATGTGTTGTGCATAGGCAACTCGTACCAGTGTCTAATTATTTCTATATAATTGTGCTGTTACTGGTGGATAGAATCACATTAGAGACCCAGGACAGAGTGCTGCTCACTATATTTTTATCTGTGACTGCATACCTGTCAGCTGAGGTCCGTTCTTGCAAATGTGTTATCCGACTGGCTCAGTATCTTCATATACTAGTAATTGATTGAAGACATATTTTTCTGTATGCAGTAGCTATTTGCACAGTTTGTTTTATAGTCTTTATAATGTATCTTTGCCATCTTTAAAAGTGCTCTCTTCTCTATGTACTCTTCTTTTCTAGACATAACACCACTCTAAGCAAACAGCTGCAATAACACCTTCATCTTAAACCCAACTGGTGGATACATTGTTATATGAAAAGTGCAGTCCAGGTCTGAACTGTGTGCGAACATAAACAGCTAAAGTTAACTTTGTGTATGTCTACCTTTCTGAACTAATATTCATTATCCCCTGGAGAGCACTCTGCTTTGGCTTGTTAGCAGGCCCCCACCCGCACTTACCTTCCATTTCTCTTTTATTCCCTTCTGTGAGCAAATAGTATCCATAACTGTGCATGTTTGTTAATTTAATTGAGAGCACAGTAGCCTACAGATACAAGAATATGCTGTTTTCTACCGGATACATAGTTAAGAAATGGCTTACAGCTTCACAGCAGTTTGTGGTCAATTCTGATTGTTTTTCTTACACACAAACTTGCCTTTGCTTGGATCTTGGCTCATCCCACTCTGTTTGCCCTCACTATGCTCGGGCTTACTCTGCTCCCCATCCTGCCCACATATCTCACCCGTCCCCCCCAATACCTGTAATTTAAATGTAACCAAACCACACCCACTGAGTTCAAATCACCCGATCTGCTATAGCAATTACAACTAATCCCTTTCATTTCAAATTACTAGCTATATACAACACATTTGCACACACACATAAAAGTGACTACCCAATAGAAACATACCCTGTAAACACTGCAAACATTTCATACATAACCCCTAACCTTGAACAAATGACATTGAAATATACTAATACCTTAACAAACAAGTATTTAACTTCCTTCAATACAGATCATTTTTCAAACAATTTATCAAACACAAATACTGTCATGTTTGTACATGGTCTTATATTAACTTTATTCCTCACGATTACAGCTAACCTCACCACTTATCATTTCCAACTAGACTATCAGTATATAAAGCAAGCAACAACATTTAATAACCCTAGCCTAACAACACCTAATAGCTTTTATGTGTCCCCATCATTGTTTATAACCACACTCACAGTCCTGAAATAACACTGACTACTCTTTACAAATGAAAGCCTCCATAATATTTGCTTAAAAACTCACAAAAGACTATTCAAACTTTTTCAATTGCTCAGTCACATAGCAGCCAAACGTATGCTTAGTGGTGATATCCACCCAAACCCAGGCCCCAAATGCATGATTGCATTAAACTCCCCATGCAAATCAAACTACTTACTCCACATCAAAGTTCTGAAATACTACTACTAAACCTAAAGCTTAGATGTATGCTGAATAAAATACATGAACTCCATGCAACTCTCTACCTTTACAACCTAGACATTACCATCCTTACTGAAACCTGGTTGAAACCACATATACCAGACATAGAAATAACCCCACTTAGTTACATTATTCTAAGAGCTGATAGAATAGAAAAGAAGGGGTGGTATAGCAACATGCTCAACTTGCAAGCTGTAAACATAAGTATTACTAACATTAATAATTCAGAGCTACTCATAACCAGATTACAACTAAACCAGGATAAACATATGTATATATATATATATATATATATATATATATATATATATATATATATATATATATATATATATATATATATATATCTGTGTGTGTGTGTGTCTGTGTGTGTGTATGTATATATATATATATATATATATATATATATATATATATATATATATATATATATATATATATATATATATATATAATAGCTGTCTACATCCCTCTGGGAAAAAATTCCAGTACAATTGAAATCATTTTCCAAAAAAAATCACAAAAGCCATATTACAGGGAACCATTACTGCAGGAGACCTTAACACAGACTAGATGACATGTAACTCTGACAATCCTCATAGCTACCTAAACCTCCATGGTTTCACTCAAATGATTTCTCACCCAACTAGAATTGACAAGAAAATAGATAATCTAGTTTGGACTGGTTCTTAACTAATAAACCCTGATATCACCAGATCACTTAAGTGACCACTTTGAAACCTACTTACTGAAAAATCACAATAACCCTACTAAACTAAACAACTTCCACCAAATTTGTAATAAGAAAAATCTTAACTTACAGATTCTACGTAATATTCTTGAAAAAACAGACTGGACTCCACTTAAGCAACTGCCCTTACATGCTGCTGTGCAGCACTTCAGTGACACCTTCCTTACTATTATAAACAGACTTGCACCTCCAAGAACAGTTTGTGTCAAAGCCAACTACACACCATGGTTAACCCATGAGACTTGTACCCTCCTAAAACAAAAGGGACAAAGGATGGCAAACATGGCTAAAAGTAAATCCCCCCAAAACCATTTAATTTACCAGCAAGTTAGAAACAGTGCCAAACACCAAATTAAGCTAGACAAGCAACACTACTATTCTAATTTACAATGGAAATACAGAATGAATCCACGCAAATTCTGGAACACAGTCAATAACATACTTCATCGGGGCCAAACCACAAACCCCCCTCCCAACTTACCTGATAACACAAACAATATTGCTGAACAATGTAACATATTCTTCACTGAAAGTGTTTTAGCACTAAGAAAAGCAAGTCTCCCACAATGCCGATGCCCAACAATCCAAGCAATATTGTAGATGCATTCTCATTTCAGAAAGTCCCAAAACAAACTATTGTAAAGTTATTAAAGAAGTTGAAACCCACTTCACT
This sequence comes from Protopterus annectens, assembly GCF_019279795.1. NCBI lineage: Eukaryota > Metazoa > Chordata > Ceratodontiformes > Protopteridae > Protopterus > Protopterus annectens. Next base: position 1,128,029,916 of record NC_056727.1, on the reverse strand, counting down.
GGCAGCAGATAATTTGTCATCAGAATATCTAAAATTAACAGCAGATGTCATTGCCTTCCCTGTGTCAGTACTTATAAATTGCTCTATAACATTACGATATGTCCCAGCTATTTGGAAAATTGCATATATTACACCATTACACAAAGGAGGTAATTCAACAGAACTAACAAACTACCAGCCCATTGCTATACTTTCACCACTTTTTAAAGTTCTGGAAAGATGTATCCACTTTCAGCTTCTTAAACACCTTCTAAACAATAATCTCCTCTCATCATCACAGCATGGATTCCTACCACATCATAGCACTACTACAGCTCTTCTAAGTTTCACTAATACTATAAATAAATTCAGAGATGATGGCAAAATAGTGTCTTCTGTCTTTTTGGACATGTCTAAAGCATTCAATACATTTTCTCATCCTAAGTTACTGTCCACTATGAAAAATCTAAATATCAGTCCTGATGCTGTTAACTGGCTACAGATTTATCTGTCTAGCCACCAGCAAGCTGTGAAATGGATGCAAGATCTATTCCCCACTCATCCCTGTTACACTTGGAATCCCTCAGGGTTCAATCCTAGGGCTCCTCCTCTTCAGAATATTTATAAATGATCTTAATACTGCCTCCTGTCAAGCATCTATCCTAAAATACACAGATGATTCAACCCTTATATGTGCAGCATCCACAATAACTCAACTTCTTACAGTGATACAAAAGGCCTTCTCCAATATTGAAACATGGCTAGCAAACTCACAACTCAGCCTTAAACCTAATAAAACTAAACTTATGATCTTTCATCCATCTAAACCCACTAACCTCCCAGCTTTTACATCACTGCCGGTAATAATAGTAGGATTTTCCCAGATTCCCAAACAAAATTATTAGGAATCATAATTGACAACAGACTAAACTTTGACATATAAATTTCTAACACGATCAAAAAGGTTCACAAGAAAATGGGAACAATGTATAGAAACCAGTTAATAATGGCTCACAAAATAATGCACAATCCTGACAATGTACCTTCCCTAAAAAATCTTCTACAACCCTACTTTAACATTCATACTCTTCGATCATCTAACAAAGACTTACTGAAAGTAACTAAAGTATTCAATACAGCAGGTAACTCTCTTTACTCTAACTTTGTTGGTAAAAATTGGAATACCCTTCCACATAGTATTAGATCCATAAGCAATCTTAATCATTTCAAAATATCTTTCAAAAGACACTTAAATCCTGGCTTTGCACATCTAACACTCCAGGTTAATTATTAATTTAGCACTACTTATACAACTGGCTGTACATACTAACTCTTTTAACATATCCCTTCTAACAACACTACTTCTCTATAAGTAGTTAAATTCCTAGCTGCAGCTCTCACCACAGAAGTATTACTAACTATGCACAACTTTGTCTAAGTGATCCTCCCTGCTTAATTTCCTAACTAATGTTATGTTCCTCCACATATATAAATTCAACCATATATTTGTCTATATTCAAGTGTTCAAAGTCTTGTTCTATTTGATACTATGTATATAGATTTTTGTTTTTATATGTTTATCCTGTAGATGTGTTAACACTCATTTTTTGTCAATTTTGTTTATAATTTCTATTACTTGTTGTGATAATTTGTATGTAAGCTTAGATTGGTGCTTTTCTCCTGGGTGTCCACTGAAAATGGGCACTGTCCCAGTCGGACCATCCCAGTAAACAAATGTAAAATTAATAAAATAATAAATAAATATTGGTGCAATATTCTGGAGGCTGAGGCCTGTGAAATCCATAGTCTCTGGGTCTCTGGAATGTCCCAGTAACTAATATCCTTAATGCTACACATACCCTAGTTTCCACTGGTATATGTTCTCCCCGCTTTCCTCTGGGTTTGAGGTGGGGTCAGCAGAGGTTGCAGAGTTCCTGCATTGTTTCCCTAGCCACCCTGTATTGCTCTACTATATCAATACCATGCAGTCCATGATATATTACATGGGATCTGAACACCCTTCTTGTCCTTGGACAAAATATATCAGAAGCAACAGCATAAATTTGAGCCTGATGCACACACACACACATGCAAGAGAGCAGCAGCAGCCCCTAGCATTGCTGTTTTTTCTAAGTGTGATGGTAGCTGCATTCATACAGGTTTTGGTGTTCATGGCAAAGGGCTATGCCATCTCTACACAGTTACTTTGTAGCTCCCTGAATGGCTCTGTCATACTGGATCAGTTCATTAGTATGCTATTCAGCTGATTATGATTTTGTTAGCATTCTCTGCTCTTTACCTTTGTTTGGCAGCTCTACACAATGTATAGAGCCATTTAATGAATACAAAATGGTGCTCTATCATGTGCGCATTGTGGCATGAAGAGTACATGATTACAGCAAGGAAATTAGTGCTTCATGAATCTGGACAGGTATTTATATAATGACTGATGCCCACTTTTTGGCATAGTAAATTATATCACAGTCATTGTTTTTCATATCAAATTATAATTGTTACCATAGAAATTTCTACACTTCATTTTTTGACAATCAGATTTCAGTATTTGTATTTTTCTTACCAGAGTGATTTCCCATTGTGTGGTTTCTGTAATCAGTAATATTTACTTTATAGAGCTTTTCTTCCTAGGCTGAATTGATAATGGACTGTGCTCAGTTTTACATCCTCAAACATCAAATGTGAATAAATGAATTAAGCAATATATGAGTACATGTGAGTGTGTGTGTGTGTGTGTGTGTGTGTGTGTGTGTGTGTGTGTGTGTGTGTGTGTGTGTGTGTGTGTGTGTAGATATAGATATAAATATACATATAGATATGGATATGCCTGGGGATTCAATAAACTCCATGTAGACAGTGTGAAGCCTACACTGAGTTTACATTTTTGCGCAATGAGCAACAGTGCTAATTGCATATGCATGCCAAACATCACTCTTGCACTGATATAAGCTAGGGTTTATGGCCAGTAACAACGTTTCTGGCCAGGAAACCATATAAAGCAGCAAGCACTCAGTTACACATACAGACAAGTTTACCTTTCACCAGACTTGTTGTGCGAGATGGTGCAGACAGCCACAATGATGACCAGGGTTACAATTAAGGCAATGACTGCAGTACTAACACATTATAGAAAAGTGTGGTCAGTGCAATGTACAATACAACATGCTTTTGGCATACTGAAATAAAGGTTTTATAGTGATCAAAAAAGGTATATAGACTGTATTATAAATGCACTAGTCTGAAGAAGTGTGTGTATTGAAAATGGCTGCAGACATGAATGGTGAGAAAGAAAAAAGGGGAAGAGGACAAGTGAAACATAATAAAGCGCAGCAGATAAGGACATGTCAATGTATGTACACCCCAAAGACAAGGCAGTTGTAGCATGAACAGTAATCACATATGTACATAACACAGTACATACTGCTGTTTACACCTCCCTTGTGTGGGTATATTCATATCATCACACAGTTATATAATATGTGACTGTCACAGAATATACAATAGGGGTAGGTGCATACTGTGAAGATGTGCAAAATGAGTTGCTTCAATATGAATGTAATATCAGCATAGGTCTCAAGCAATGAGGATACATAGGTACATGCTCAATGACAATGATATACGGAAGCACTCACAATCATGGACAATTTAAAAGTATTTACATAATTCAAAAAAAGCATACATTGAATCCACATATTCTTCCCGTTTCATTAGAACCACCGCTCCCCCCTTATCAACCTGCTTTATAATTATGTTCTCATTCCTTTCATGTTCCTTCATAGCTCACTTTCATCATATGTTAAATTATACCTTTTTTGTTTTAGTTTCAATTCATATGTGAGTTAATATACATGTTCTGCATAAACACACTTGTACAACTGTAATGATTTGTCAGTAATCTATAAGGGGAATCAAGCACACCTTTTTCAAAAATGACCACTCTTTAAATTATGAGCAATCATGTTAGTTGAGATGTTATATGCCACAATCCACACACTTGCAGGAATGTAACCCATGCAATCAAATTTGTCAATTTTGTCAATGAGTTATGTATTTACTGGGTGTATCACAGTAAGATGTATTACACATACATCTTGTAGAACACCTTGAAGGGAAGTCTGCACTGTCAAATCCTAATGGTTATGCATCACAAAGAATACGTATGTATGAACAAAAAGATGTGTGGACGTTCACTGTGTCAAAAGTGATACACTTGAGTAAATCATCCCTGGAAGGTGAGTGGTGAGGTACATGCAAAAGTGTGCATTGTACTCAATTAGTGGAGTGATGAGGGCTGAGAACAGTGGGATTATAGTGTCCTTTGATGTGGATGGCTAGTACATACTCAGTAGTTGTGCTACATATAAGGGATTTGTCACCACTGTGGTCACATGCTTTTGGAGGTTCATAGGTTCATAGGTAGATACTAGGCTATCTGCCCTAGGGCATTTATAAGCCTAGCCAGAGTGTATCTGGCTTCTGCCTCCCTATTAGATTAGCCTACTGTGCCTCTGTAAAGTAGGTGACAGAGGGTACCCTTTTAAGATTAGTTTACTGTGCCTCTGTCTAGCAGGGACACAGAAGAGATCCCAGGGGTGAATTTGCGATTTCCCATCCACGTGTCCAGATTTCACTTGAAGAGGGTCAGCGAGGGGCTATGTCTAACATGAATTGGGATTCTATTCCAGAGTGAGGGGAACCTCTGGGAAAAGAATCTGTTCCTTCAGCATGTCCTATTTAATTTTGTGCTGAGGTTTAGGTCCCTGGAGAGTGTAGCTCTAAGGGACTTGGATTTTTTGAGGTGGAGCATGTCCATTAATTATGGGTTTGACATGGCTTTGTACATCAGGCATAGATCACCTCTGAGTAGGCAGTAAGCAACTGAGTAGAGCTGGAGTTTCTTTAGTCGAGCTGCATAGGACATCTGTTTGTAGCCCATGATCCTCTTGGTGAGGTACTTTTGGGGTCTCTCCAGTTGCTGCAGGTGTCGGGTAAGGTACATCCCAAAAGGGGCATTGTATTCAATTATAGGCCTGATGAGTGACGAGTAGGGGCACAATGACCTCTCTTGATCTAGATGCGAACCCTTTCATGATAAGGTGGACTATATAGAAGGTCTTTCTAACCACTTTGGCAACGTGATTATCAAAGGAGAGATTACTATCTACGTTGGTCCCCAAATCTCTAATTACTTCTTCCGTACTTAATGGATTACCACCTATGTGGTAATTTGTGGGCACCTTGTTTTTCCCAAAGGGGATGACTATGCACTTTTTAGCATTTAGCTTGAGGCCGTGGCTCTGGCAGCAAGCATTCATCTCTTTGAGACCCTTTTGGAGGATGCTTGTGTCAGCTGGAGATTTGATTATGGCCCCCAGTTTGCAGTCATCTGCAAACTTTGTCAGCCATAATCACCCCTTGTTAGCCTGAACCTCAGAGAAGTATATACCAAACAAGAGAGGTCCCAGAACTGAGCCCTGTAGGATGCCACTTGTAACTGGTTTGGATTTGGACATGGCACCTGCGATTCTGACCATGTGGGTTCTATCTCTGAGCCAGTTTGCAACCCATCTTGTGATACAGGGGTTGATATTTAAGCTGGTAAGCTTATTTATGATGCCCGAGTGGGGTATTGTGTCGAAGGCTTTTGCGAGGTCCAGGTAGGCTGTGTGGACTACCTTGCCCTCATCTACGGCTTTGGTAACTGTTTCAAAGAAATCAACTAGGTTTAAGAGGCAAGATCTGCCCTTAACAAAGCCGAATTGGGTAGGGTCCAGTGTCTGGAGGCTCCCAATGTCTTTGTTTATGAGTTCCATGATAATACGCTCCATAGCTTTACAAAACAGACTAGTCAGGCATATGGGGCGATAGTTTCCGGGGTCCGTTGTGGCACCACCTTTGTGGAGTAGGACCACTGTAGCTGTACGCCATTCTTTGGGTACATATCCTGTAGTAAGGCTAAGTTTGAACAGTGACTTAATGTGAGGGTTCATTTCTTCTTAGAGCTCATGTAAGACACAGCCTGGGACACTGTCCGTTCCCATAGATGCTGTGTTTTTTGCTTTGGAGAGGGCAGCTTTCACCTGTGCATCTGTGATGTCAGGGAGGTTACATTCAGTTGGTATAGGCATTTGCTCCTTTGGGGGGGAAGGGGGGAGAAGTTTGCGCTGAATCTGTCTGCCAGGATGTTGGCTATGTCTGTTAGCTTGGTATATTTAGTACCATTATGCAACAATTCAGAGCATATCTGGGAGTTTCCGCCCATGTGCCTGACATAACAAAGGCCTTGTGATTATCTTTAGTGTCTAGGGCAATTTTTCTTTTGAAACTGGCCTTTGATGATTTTATGAGGGATCGAAGTTTCTTGCTAATACTGATCAGAGATGCCTTCCCTTTTTGGGATTTTGCTCTGTCATGTAGTAGCTTTCTCCTTCTGTTGTATAGCTTATTTATGGCCGGGGTCCACCAGACCGGTCTCCTGTTTTTGGAGGAGTGAGTCTTGGTTTTATTTGGGATAGCACGATCCATGCATTCCTCAAGGTGCTCATAGAATGCATTTGTAAAGGATTCTGATGATTGGGCTGTATTATCCTCTGACCCAGGGGCTTTGAAGGATTCCACCTCAGTCTTGAGAAGTGCAAAGTTTGCTTTTGAGAAATTCTTTACAGTGATTTCCTTGGCTGGGGGTGGGGATGGGATATGGATGTCCAGGGAAATTTGTTTATGGTTTGATCTTACCAATGAGGGGTTTACCTCAGGTGTGGAACATAGAGTCCCCATGTTGGTGATGAACAGGTCCAATATGTTGTTCCCTCCTGTGGGAGTGGTGACCAGTTGTTCCATTGCATTAGAGTTTATAAATTCAAGGAACCATTGGGCGGGAATGTTTGGGCTTGAGTAGTTTTCCCAATCAATGTTTGGGTAGTTAAAGTCACCCAATAACATAGTGTTTGGAGAGACCTTCATATTCTCCAGTGTTCTCAGGAATGCCAAGTGGGGTTCCTGTAATAGGGAGGGTGTTCTGTAGCAGGTTACAAACTGAAAGACAGTTTTTCCTGCTGTTAGTTGCACATGGATGATTTCCGATGCTTCGTGCAGTGCCACTAACCTAGAGGTGTAGGTATCTTTGATGAATATAGATACTCCCCCTCCTTTTGTGCTTCGGTCCGAGTTTTGGGGCTGAAACGCATAGTATGAGTTATAACCTGGTACTGCTGGGGTGCTCTCAGGAGCCTTGAACCTGGTTTCTGTTACTGCACAGACATCGATTTTCTCCATACTGAGGAGAGCCTCGAGTGCGTGCATCTTGAGGTTTAGACTTCTGGCATTGAGTAGCATTACCTTTAGTTTTTTTATCCTTGGGTTGTCTATGGAGGTGGGTTTGTCCTTTGAGCCTTGCCTAAAAAAGGCACTATGGGGGTGGCAAGAGCCTTGGCCAGTATACAAAAGCCTAAGGGTGACAGGTGCAAACCGTCCCTAGCGAAGCAACGTGGCTTGTCGAGCATGTCATCCCAGGCTGACAGACACTGGATCCCCTTTGAATGACACCAATACTTTAGCCAATTGTTGAAACTAATCATTTTGTCTTCATACTGTGGCATCATTCTTGGTGAGGGCAAGATGCTACTCAAGGTCAGGGTCATACCAGCCTGGGCTACATGGTCAGAGAGCTCCTCTATGTCTCTTTTCATGTAGTCCAGGGAGGTGCATCTCAGGTCATTCACACCAGCATGGACAATGATGGAGTCATACTTGTACTTGCTTTGGAGTGACCTGAGTGCTTGCATTATGTGGGGGATCCAGGAACCCAACAGGCAGCTTACAGTGACCTTCTCCTTGTTCAGTCTGGTGAGCGGGACGTCAGTGTGCCGGACAATAGAGTCCCCTATAACAAGTGTATTTGGTGTGTTGTTTGGCCTTAAGGGCTGTGACTGTGAGGCACACTGATTTTGTGAGATATGTGATTCATGGGTATTGTTGAGGGTTGGCTGTTGCTTGGATATCTGCTTAGGAGGTCTTTGCTGTTTAGGCAAATTTTTTATTTAGAGCCTCCGAGTATGTTTTTGTGTGTTTATGCGTTGGGTATGCAGATGCAATAGGTCTGTGTGAGACTGGATTTGTGGTGTGGGTGGTTACCTTTTCCTCCTGACTGACTGTACCAGTCTTGGATTGAGAGAGGTCTGCCTCCAGTTTGGCTGTGTAACTGCATCTCTCACATGTATGAGAGTTTGTTGGAAGGAGGAGAGAGTTGTCTGTGTACATAAGGCAATTGTTAACATTGCCTCAAAATTCCCAGATTCACCAGCGGGACTGGAGAGTAACCTTGAAACTGACCCTTGGACATACCAGATTAGTATAGGGAACTGTTTTTTTACTGATTAGATTAGGGAAGGGAACTGATTTTTCACTTGATCAGGAAGGACCAATCGGGAGCCTAATACTTATGAGAAGTCAAGGAGGGTGTTGTGCTTTAATTAGTGTTTCCTTATAAGAGCTGAGCAAGTGCAGGGCTTTAGAAAGAGAATAGAGTGATTACTTTGAGAGTTTGAACAATTCTAAGGGAAAAAGTGAAGAGCAGACTTTGTGGAGCCTGAAATAGTTTAAACCTGTTTAGGCAGCACTGCCCAATGCTGCTCAGTGTGAAAAACCGCACAAAAATAGAGTTGTAGGGTTTTAAGAGAGAGAGAGAGATCAAGGAGTTTAGAATTGACCCAAAATGGCCAATAAAACTACAGCTTCTAGGTAGTAACCACTCCTCCAGGGACAGGCAGGCTGTTCAGTTTTAACCATTCCCACTGGTGAACACAGAGACTTCCCTTTAGCCCAAGCAAGCACTGGCTTTCTAGAAACATCCAAACAGTTCAGAACAGCAAATCTGTAACTGAACTTTCTTAATTTTCAGAAAGTGGGAAAAAAGCAAGATTATTTTTGTTTTTTTTTTTCTTTTTGTTGTAGTTTAAAGGTAACAGAGATACACAAGCAGCAAAATGATCACAACAGTGCAATAAATGAGGCCACACTTGAGTGCTAGGCCAAAATCAGGTAAAATGCAGTTTTTAGAGAAAAAAACAATTTAAATTAAGTGCAACACAGGAAATGCAGTAAACAGGCTTTAGATGTGTTCCACGTACTGTTACTGTTACAGATATAAACTTTAGCAAGCCGGGAAATGCCAAAAAGTAAAAGGCAAAGCAGTAAAACTTAACAAAAATTCAGAAGAAAATACTTAAAATCACAAAAGTGGCTCCTTTTCTTCTCTCAGCGTTGGCTCCCATTGGTAGGTGCTTCAGCAACATCTAGCAAGCCTGAAAAGATGCCAAAACCATGAGGCAGCTGAGTTTTAAGAGAGAGAGAGATCAAGGAGTTTAGAATTGACCCAAAATGGCCAATAAAACTACAGCTTCTAGGTAGTAACCACTCCTCCAGGGACAGGCAGGCTGTTCAGTGTTAACCACTCCCACTGGTGAACACAGAGACTTCCCTTTAGCCCAAGCAAGCACTGGCCTTCTAGAAACTTCCAAACAGTTCAGAACAGCAAATCTGTAACTGAACTTTCTTAATTTTCAGAAAGTGGAAAAAAAACAAGTGTTTTTGTTTTTTTTCTTTTTGTTGTAGTTTAAAGGTAACAGAGATACACAAGCAGCAAAATAATCACAACAGTGCAATAAATGACCCCACACTTGAGTGCTAGGCCAAAATCAGGTAAAATGCAGTTTTTAGAGAAAAAAAACAATTTTAAATTAAGTGCAACACAGGAAATGCAGTAAACAGGCACTAGATGTGTTCCAAGTACTGTTACTGTTACAGATATAAACTTTAGCAAGCCAGAAAATGCCAAAAAGTAGGCAGCAAAGCAGTAAAACGTAACAAAAAATCAGAAGAAAATACTTAAAATCACAAAAGTGGCTCCTTTTCTTCTCTCAGCATTTGCTCCCCTTGGTAGGTGCTTCAGTAACAACTAGCAAGACTGAAAAGATGCCAAAACCACAAGGCAGCCAGGTTTTAAGAGAGAGAGAGAGATCAAGGAGTTTAGAATTGACCCAAAATGGCGAATAAAACTACAGCTTCTAGGTAGTAACCACTCCTCCAGGGACAGGCAGGCTGTTCAGTGTTAACCACTCCCACTGGTGAACACAGAGACTTCCCTCTAGCCCAAGCAAGCACTGGCCTTCTATTAGCTTCCAAACAGTTCAGAGCAGCAAATCTGTAACTGAACTTTCTTAATTTTCAGAAAGTGGTAAAAAAGCAAGTTTTTTTGTTTTTTGTTTTTTGTTGTAGTTTAAAGGTAACAGAGATACAGAAGCAGCAAAATAATCACAACAGTGAAATAAATGATCCCACACTTGAGTGTTAGGCCAAAATCGGTTAAAATGCAGTTTTTAGAGAAAAAAACAATTTTAAATTAAGTGCAACACAGGAAATGCAGTAAACAGGCTCTAGATGTGTTCCAAGTACTGTTACTGTTACAGATATAAACTTTAGCAAGCCGTAAAATGCCAAAAAGTAGGAGGCAAAGCAGTAAAACTTAACAAAAAATCAGAAGAAAATACTTAAAATCACAAAAGTGGCTCTTTTTCTTCTCTCAGCATTTTATCCCCTTGGTAGGTGCTTCAGCAACAACTAGCAAGCCTGAAAAGACACCAAAACCACAAGGCAGCTGGGTTTTTAGAGAGACAAATCAAGGAGTTTAGAATTGACACAAAATGGCCAATAAAACTACAGCTTCTAGGTAGTAACCACTCCTCCAGGGACAGACAGGCTGTTCTGTGTTAACCACTCCCACTGGTGAACACAGAGACTTCCCTTTAGCCCAAGCAAGCACTGGCCTTCTAGAAACGTCTAAACAGTTCAGAACAGCAAATCTGTAACTGAACTTTCTTAATTTACAGAAAGTGGGAAAAAAGCAAGATTTTTTTGTTTTTCTTTTTGTTGTAGTTTAAAGGTAACAGAGATACACAAGCAGCAAAATAATCACAACAGTGCAATAAATGACCCCACACTTGAGTGCTAGGCTAAAATCAGGTAAAATGCAGTTTTTAGAGAAAAAAATGATTTTAAATTAAGTGCAACACAGGAAATGCAGTAAACAGGCTCTAGATGTGTTCCAAGTACTGTTACTGTTACAGATATAAACTTTAGCAAGCCGGAAATTGCCAAAAAGTAGGCGGCAAAGCAGTAAAACTTAACAAAAAATCAGAAGAAAATACTTAAAATCACAAAAGTGGCTCCTTTTCTTCTCTCAGCATTTTATCCCCTTGGTAGGTGCTTCAGCAACAACTAGCAAGCCTGAAAAGATGCCAAAACCACAAAACAGCCGGGTGTTAAGAGAGACAAATTAAGGAGTTTAGAATTGACACAAAATGGCCAATAAAACTACAGTTTCTAGATAGTAACCACTCCTCCAGGGACAGACAGGCTTTTCAGTGTTAACCACTCCCACTGGTGAACACAGAGACTTCCCTTTAGCCCAAGCAAGCACTGGCCTTCTAGAAACTTCCAAACAGTTCAGAACAGCAAATCTGTAACTGAACTTTCTTAATTTTCAGAAAGTGGGAAAAAAGCAAGTTTTTTTGTTTTTTTGTTTTTGTTGTAGTTTAAAGATAACAGAGGTACACAAGCAGCAAAATAATCACTACACTGCAATAAATGACCCCACACTTGAGTGCTAGGCCAAAATCAGGTAAAATGCAGTTTTTAGAGAAAAAAATGATTTTAAATTAAGTGCAACACAGGAAATGCAGTAAACAGGCTCTAGATGTGTTCCAAGTACTGTTACTGTTGCAGATATAAACTTTAGCAAGCCAGAAAATGCAAAAAAGTAGGCAGCAAAGCAGTAAAACTTAACAAAAAATCAGAAGAAAATACTTAAAATCACAAAATTGGCTCCTTTTCTTCTCTCAGCATTTGCTCCCCTTGGTAGGTGCTTCAGCAACAACTAGCAAGCCTGAAAAGATGCCAAAACCACAAGGCAGCCGGGTTTTAAGAGAGAGAGAGAGAGATCAAGGAGTTTAGAATTGACCCAAAATGACCAAAACAACTACAGCTTCAAGGTAGTAACCACTCCTCCAGGGACAGGCAGGCTCTTCAGTGTTAACCACTCCCACTGGTGAACACAGAGACTTCCCTTTAGCCCAATCAAGCACTGGCCTTCTAGAAACTTCCAAACAGTTCAGAACAGCAAATCTGTAACTAAACTTTCTTAATTTTCAAAAAGTGGGAAAAAAGCAAGATTTTTTTTTTTTTTTTCTTTTTGTTGTAGTTTGAAGGTAACAGAGATAGACAAGCAGCAAAATAATCACAACAGTACAATAAATGACACCACACTTGAGTGCTAGGCCAAAATCAGGCAAAATGCATTTTTTAGAGAAAAATATTATTTTAAATTAAGTGCAACACAGGAAATGCAGTAAACAGTCTCTAGATGTGTTCCAAGTACTGTTACTGTTACAGATATAAACTTTAGCAAGGCAGAAAATGCCAAAAAGTAGGCAGCAAAGCAGTAAAACATAACAAAAAATCAGAGGAAAATACTTAAAATCACAAATGTGGCTCCTTTTCTTCTCTCAGCATTTGCTCCCCTTGGTAGGTGCTTCAGCAACAACTAGCAAGCCTGAAAAGATGCCAAAACTACAAGGCAGCCAGGTTTTAAGAGAGAGAGAGATCAAGGAGTTTAGAATTGACCCAAAATGGCCAATAAAACTATAGCTTCTAGGTAGTAACTACTCCTCCAGGGACAGGCAGGCTGTTCAGTGTTAACCACTCCCACTGGTGAACAGAGAGACTTCCCTCTAGCCCAAGCAAGCACTGGCCTTCTATTAACTTCCAAACAGTTCAGAGCAGCAAATCTGTAACTGAACTTTCTTAATTTTCAGAAAGTGGGAGAAAAGCAATTTTTTTGTTTTTTGTTTTTTTGTTGTAGTTTAAAGGTAACAGAGATACACAAGCAGCAAAATAATCACAACAGTGCAATAAATGATCCCACACTTGAGTGCTAGGCCAAAATCGGTTAAAATGCAGTTTTTAGAGAAAACAATGATTTTAAATTAAGTGCAACACAGGAAAGGCAGTAAACAGGCTCTAGATGTGTTCCAAGTACTGTTACTGTTACAGATATAAACTTTAGCAAGCCGGAAAATGCCAAAAAGTAGGCAGCAAAGCAGTAAAACTTAACAAAAATCAGAGGAAAATACTTAAAATCACAAATGTGGCTCCTTTTCTTCTCTCAGCATTTTCTCCCCTAGGTAGGTGCTTCAGCAAGAACTAGCAAGTCTGAAAAGACAGCAAAACCATGAGGCAGCTGGGTTTTAAGAGAGATAGATCAAGGAGTTTAGAATTGACCCAAAATGACCAATAAAACTACAGCTTCTAGGTAGTAACCACTCCTCCAGGGACAGGCAGGCTGTTCAGTGTTAACCACTCCCACTGGTGAACACATAGACTTCCCTTTAGCCCAAGCTAGCACTGGCCTTCTAGAAAATTCTAAACAGTTCAGAACAGCAAATCTGTAACTGAACTTTCTTAATTTACAGAAAGTGGGAAAAAAGCAAGATTTTTTTGTTTTTCTTTTTGTTGTAGTTTAAATGTAACAGAGATACACAAGCAGCAAAATAATCACAACAGTGCAATAAATGACCCCACACTTGAGTGCTAGGCCAAAATCAGGTAGAATGCAGTTTTTAGAGAAAAAAACGATTTTAAATTAAGTGCAACACAGTAAATGTAGTAAACAGACTGTAGATGTGTTCCAAGTACTGTTACTGTTACAGATATAAACTTTAGCAAGCCAGAAAATGCCAAAAAGTAGGCATCAAAGCAGTAAAACTTAACAAAAAATCAGAAGAAAATACTTAAAATCACAAAAGTGGCTCCTTTTCTTCTCTCAGCATTTGCTCCCTTTGGTAGATGCTTCAGCAACTACTAGCAAGCCGGAAAAGACGCCAAAACCATGAGGCAGCTGGGTTTTAAGAGAGAGAGAGATCAAGGAGTTTAGAATTTACCCAAAATGGCCAATAAAACTACAGCTTCTAGGTAGTAACCACTCCTCCAGGGACAGGCAGGCTGTTCAGTGTTAACCATTCTCACTGGTGAACACATAGACTTCCCTTTAGCCCAAGCTAGCACTGGCCTTCTAGAAAATTCTAAACAGTTCAGAACAGCAAATCTGTAACTGAACTTTCTTAATTTTCAGAAAGTGACAAAAAAGCAAGTTTTTTTTCTTTTTGTTTTTGTTGTAGTTTAAAGGTAACAGAGTTACACAGGCAGCAAAATAATCACAGCAGTTCAATAAATGACCCCACACTTGAGTGCTAGGCCGAAATCAGGTAAAATTCAGTTTTTAGAGAAAAAATGATTTTAAATTAAGTGCAACACAGGAAATGCAGTAAACAGGCTCTAGATGTGTACCAAGTACTGTTACTGTTGCAGATATAAACTTTAGCAAGCCAGAAAATGCAAAAAAGTAGGCAGCAAAACAGTAAAACTTAACAAAAAATCAGAAGAAAATACTTAAAATCACAAAATTGGCTCCTTTTCTTCTCTCAGCATTTGCTCCCCTTGGTAGGTGCTTCAGCAACAACTAGCAAGCCTGAAAAGATGCCAAAACCACAAGGCAGATGGGTTTTAAGAGAGAGAGAGAGATCAAGGAGTTTAGAATTGACCCAAAATGACCAAAACAACTACAGCTTCAAGGTAGTAACCACTCCTCCATGGACAGGCAGGCTCTTCAGTGTTAACCACTCCCACTGGTGAACACACAGACTTCCCTTTAGCCCAATCAAGCACTGGCCTTCTAGAAACTTCCAAACAGTTCAGAACAGCAAATCTGTAACTAAACTTTCTTAATTTTCAAAAAGTGGGAAAAAAGCAAGATTTTTTTTTGTTTTTTTTTTTCTTTTTGTTGTAGTTTGAAGGTAACAGAGATAGACAAGCAGCAAAATAATCACAACAGTACAATAAATGACACCACGCTTGAGTGCTAGGCCAAAATCAGGCAAAATGCATTTTTTAGAGAAAAATATTATTTTAAATTAAGTGCAAAACAGAAAATGCAGTAAACAGTCTCTAGATGTGTTCCAAGTACTGTTACTGTTACAGATATAAACTTTAGCAAGGCAGAAAATGCAAAAAGTAGGCAGCAAAGCAGTAAAACATAACAAAAAATCAGAGGAAAATACTTAAAATCACAAATGTGGCTCCTTTTCTTCTCTCAGCATTTGCTCCCCTTGGTAGGTGCTTCAGCAACAACTAGCAAGCCTGAAAAGATGCCAAAAACACAAGGCAGCCGGGTTTTAAGAGAGAGAGAGATCAAGGAGTTTAGAATTGACCCAAAATGGCCAATAAAACTATAGCTTCTAGGTAGTAACTACTCCTCCAGGGACAGGCAGGCTGTTCAGTGTTAACCACTCCCACTGGTGAACACAGAGACTTCCCTCTAGCCCAAGCAAGCACTGGCCTTCTATTAACTTCCAAACAGTTCAGAGCAGCAAATCTGTAACTGAACTTTCTTAATTTTCAGAAAGTGGGAGAAAAGCAATTTTTTTGTTTTTTGTTTTTTTGTTGTAGTTTAAAGGTAACAGAGATACACAAGCAGCAAAATAATCACAACAGTGCAATAAATGATCCCACACTTGAGTGTTAGGCCAAAATCGGTTAAAATGCAGTTTTTGGAGAAAACAATGATTTTAAATTAAGTGCAACACAGGAAAGGCAGTAAACAGGCTCTAGATGTGTTCCAAGTACTGTTACTGTTACAGATATAAACTTTAGCAAGCCGGAAAATGCCAAAAAGTAGGCAGCAAAGCAGTAAAACTTAACAAAAAATCAGAGGAAAATACTTAAAATCACAAATGTGGCTCCTTTTCTTCTCTCAGCATTTTCTCCCCTAGGTAGGTGCTTCAGCAACAACTAGCAAGTCTGAAAAGACAGCAAAACCATGAAGCAGCTGGGTTTTAAGAGAGATAGATTAAGGAGTTTAGAATTGACCCAAAATGACCAATAAAATTACAGCTTCTAGGTAGTAACCACTCCTCCAGGGACAGATAGGCTGTTCAGTGTTAACCACTCCCACTGGTGAACACAGAGACATCCCTTTAGCCCAAGCAAGCACTGGCCTTCTAGAAACTTCCAAACAGTTCAGAACAGCAAATCTGTAACTGAACTATCTTAATTTTCATAAAGTGGGAAAAAAGCAAGTTTTTTTTTTTTTTGTAGCTTAAAGGTAACAGAGATACACAAGCAGCAAAGTAATCACAGCAGTGCAATAAATGATCCCACACTTGAGTGTTAGGCCAAAATCGGTTAAAATGCAGTTTTTAGAGAAAAAAAACGATTTTAAATTAAGTGCAATACAGGAAATGCAGTAAACAGGCTCTAGATGTGTCCCAAGTACTGTTACTGTTACAGATATAAATTTTAGCAAGCCGAAAAATGCAAAAAAGTAGGTGGCAAAGCAGTAAAACTTAAAAAATCAGAAGAAAATACTTAAAATCACAAAAGTGGCTCCTTTTCTTCTCTCAGCGTTTTATCCCCTTGGTAGGTGCTTCAGCAACAACTAGCAAGCCTGAAAAGACGCCAAAACCACAAGGCAGCCGGATTTTAAGAGAGACAAATCAAAGAGTTTAGAATTGACACAAAATGGCCAATAAAACTACAGCTTCTAGGTAGTAACCACTCCTCCAGGGACAGGCAGGCTGTTCAGTGTTAACCACTCCCACTGGTGAACACATAGACTTCCCTTTAGCCCAAGCTAGCACTGGCCTTCTAGAAAATTCTAAACAGTTCAGAACAGCAAATCTGTAACTGAACTTTCTTAATTTACAGAAAGTGGGAAAAAAACAAGATTTTTTTTGTTTTTCTTTTTGTTGTAGTTTAAAGGTAACAGAGATACACAAGCAGCAAAATAATCACAACAGTGCAATAAATGACCCCACACTTGAGTGCTAGGCCAAAATCAGGTAGAATGCAGTTTTTAGAGAAAAAAACGATTTTAAATTAAGTGCAACACAGGAAATGCAGTAAACTGACTGTAGATGTGTTCCAAGTACTGTTACTGTTACAGATATAAACTTTAGCAAGCCAGAAAATGCCAAAAAGTAGGCATCAAAGCAGTAAAACTTAACAAAAAATCAGAAGAAAATACTTAAAATCACAAAAGTGGCTCCTTTTCTTCTCTCAGCATTTGCTCCCTTTGGTAGATGCTTCAGCAACTACTAGCAAGCCTGAAAAGACGCCAAAACCATGAGGCAGCTGGGTTTTAAGAGAGAGAGAGATCAAGGAGTTTAGAATTTACCCAAAATGGCCAATAAAACTACAGCTTCTAGGTAGTAACCACTCCTCCAGGGACAGGCAGGCTGTTCAGTGTTAACCATTCTCACTGGTGAACACAGAGACTTCCCTTTAGCCCAAGCAAGCACTGGCCTTCTAGAAACTTCCAAACAGTTCAGAACAGCAAATCTGTTACTGAACTTTCTTAATTTTCAGAAAGTGATAAAAAAGCAAGTTTTTTTTTCTTTTTGTTTTTGTTGTAGTTTAAAGGTAACAGAGTTACACAGGCAGCAAAATAATCACAACAGTTCAATAAATGACCCCACACTTGAGTGCTAGGCCGAAATCAGGTAAAATGCAGTTTTTAGAGAAAAATATGATTTTAAATTAAGTGCAACACAGGAAATGCAGTAAACAGGCTCTAGATGTGTTCCAAGTACTGTTACTGTTACAGAGATAAACTTTAGCAAACCAGAAAATGCCAAAAAGTAGGCGGCAAAGCAATAAAACTTAACAAAAAATCAGAAGAAAATACTTAAAATCACAAAAGTGGCTCCTTTTCTTCTCTCAGCATTTTATCCCCTTGGTAGGTGCTTCAGCAACAACTAGCAAGCCTGAAAAGATGCCAAAACCACAAGACAGCCGGGTGTTAAGAGAGACAAATTAAGGAGTTTAGAATTGACACAAAATGGCCAATAAAACTACAGCTTCTAGGTAGTAACCACTCCTCCAGGGACAGGCAGACTGTTCAGTGTTAACCACTCCCACTGGTGAACACAGAGACTTCCCTTTAGCCCAAGCAAGCACTGGCCTTCTAGAAACTTCAAACAGTTCAGAACAGCAAACCTGTAACTGAACTTTCTTAATTTTCAGAAAGTGGGAAAAAAGCAAGTTTTTTTGTTTTTTTTGTTGTAGTTTAAAGGTAACAGAGATACACAAGCAGCAAAATAATCACAACAGTGCAATAAATGATCCCACACTTGAGTGCTAGGCCAAAATCAGTTAAAATGCAGTTTTTAGATAAAAAAAACGATTTTAAATTAAGTGCAACACAGGAAATGCAGTAAACAGGCTCTAGATGTGTTCCAAGTACTGTTACTGTTACAGATATAAACTTTAGCAAGCCAGAAAATGCCAAAAAGTAGGCGGCAAAACAATAAAACTTAACAAAAAATCAGAAGAAAATACTTAAAATCACAAAAGTGGCTCCTTTTCTTCTCTCAGCGTTTTCTCCCCTTGGTGGGTGCTTCAGCAACAACCAGCAAGCCTGAAAAGACGCCAAAACCACAAGGCAGCCGGGTTTAAGAGAGACAAATCAAGGAGTTTAGAATTGACTCAAAATGGCCAATAAAACTACAGCTTCTAGGTAGTAACCACTCCTCCAGGGACAGGCAGGCTGTTCAGTGTTAACCACTCCCACTGGTGAACACAGAGACTTCCCTTTAGCCCAAGCAAGCACTGGCCTTCTAGAAACTTCCAAACAGTTCAGAACAGCAAATCTGTAACTGAACTTTCTTAATTTTCAGGAAGTGGGAAAAAAGCAAGATTTTTTTTTTCTTTTTGTAGTTGATTAAAGGTAACAGAGGTACACAAGCAGCAAAATAATCACAACAGTGCAATAAATGACCCCACACTTGAGTGCTAGGTCAAAATCAGGTAAAATGCAATTTTTAGAGAAAAAAACGATTTTAAATTAAGTGCAACACAGGAAATGCAGTAAACACGCTCTAGATGTGTTCCAAGTACTGTTACTGTTACAGATATAAACTTTAGCAAGGTTCTGCTGACTATCTACCTGAGTATCTAGGTCACATACCACTTGGTCTACTCATAGGGGTATTCTGTCTATGTTGTAATTAGCTTGTGTATTTACTTTCAAAAAGGAACAAATTATGCTTTTTGTTCATCTAGTGTGTCTCCATTGCTCTGGTAACCATCATTTGTGAGTGTTAATCCATTCTGAAGTATATCAACAGCATTGTGAGAGTTAATAATTGCTAACAGTTTGTAGTCATCCACACAGCTAGTTAGACATAAGATGTCTAAGTTTGTCTTGACTTCTGAGACTTAAATACTGATTGGAAAAGGGCCTAATACAGAACCCTAAGTTATGGACCTGGTCATTGGTCTCTTGCTAGAGGTGATTTCACACATTTTGACATTATTGTGTCCTGAACGTGATCGGTTTGTCGACCCACTTGGTGATGTAGGTTTTTATGCCCACTTGAGGCAGTTTCTCTGTAAAACCTGAGTGTGGATTTGTGTCAAATGTCTTGGCAAAGTCAAATTACATGGGATGACAGTCTTTTCCTCAGGCATGCCCTTAGCGAGCTACTTGAAGTCATCAACCAGACTTAACAGATATGATGTAGCCTTAACAAATAAAAATGGGTAGAATACACAGTTGGAAGGTTACCTGTGTCTTTTATGATATGGCCCATGATGAGTCATTGGCCTGCCACACAAATGAGAAGAGTTAGGATTATGGGTATATTATTCCCTGTATCAAGTGATGGTCCCCCTTTGTTCAGATGGATAACTGTTGCTGTACACCTTTCTGCGAAAACATAGGTTGTCTGGAGACTGTGGTTAAGTAGGGATCCAACTGTGTCTACTATGTCAAATTTAAATTATTATATAGGCAACTTGGGATGTTGTCATTGCCCACTGATTCTGTGTTTTTAGCTTTAGAGAGCGTACAGATAAACTGCTCTCCTGAGAAAATAAACTGAGTAATGCTTGCATGTGTACTTTGTGTGAAGGCTGGGGAACCAGTGGTACATTTTGAGACAAACTGTTAGCTTGTAGATTGTCTATTTTATGCAATTTAGTATGGGTGATGGCATCCACAAACAGCTCCATGCATACCTGTTTATTCCCCCTTAACATTTCACATTTGTGAAAATTCCTCCAAATACAACCTTGGTTATTTGGCACATACCAAACAGTGGTATTGTTCATACAGTCATACAACTCTATCAATGTCACATAATCACATCAACTGCTCAACGTATGCCTATATGTTTTCATTGGTATGCTGTGTGTGAGTGGCCTAATACCATATAAGGACACATATAAGGACACATTACAAATGAGATGGATGTCGCTCATGCAGAAGAGTTGCTGACACAAATGCTGATAGTTACACAATGCTGTTGGGGACGAACTCAATAATCCTTGGGAATAGCAACATGATTGCCCATACAATGAATTCCATAAGGTTGCAGTTGAATCAAAACATGTGATATGTTTGTGTACATCACAACATTATATGTGCATGACAAAATACTTACATGCCCATGTAATCAGTATGACTTTATATTGATGTATGTCACAGAGCATTTAATGATGATAGGTATACACATGCACGCATGTGCCATACTGCAAGTGTCATGGTAATGGCTGATTGAGAACTGCATAGAATGCTAATATGCTCCACTACAAAAACGCATGCCTTAGTTGGCCGACAATATACATGATATCATCCCATGTCAATAGTTCTCAGGAGGCATATTACTATAGCTGTTATGGAAGGAACATAATCAAATGGTAGCCATGGCCATCAATGCATTACCTCACATCACAGATTGTAGTACCCTTCTTGTAGATCTATCATACATCCACACCTCAACATAGCACATCTGGATGGCATTAGTATGTGACATGTTCATAGGGTCATAGGACATTACTGAGTTAATGGCCAGCATCACATAAAATAATATCCATTATTATACCATTTAAACATAAACTATGATATCTATATGATTGCTTTACATACTGCCTTTGTCCATATGTGACATGTGCACTACCCCATGACAGAATTACCAATCACACATCCAGTGGTCTGGAGATCACTTGCAGGTGCTCATTTAAGGACTCTGCTTCATGATATGTGCATGCACCTTTGAAATGAGGATATTCTCCAGTCCTCTGCAGAAATGAAGTCATGTGGGCAGAGGGAAAAAGGGGGTTGTTGGTTTCATGGGGCCATGTTAAAGGTTCTTCTGAGTCTAGATAAAATACAAAGTAGCAGGTCTTCAACAAATCAAAGGACTTGGATGAAAAGCCGTCAGAATTCCAATTCCATTTATGGAAAGGGGTTATAATAAAGTTATAGTACAACAAATGAAGGTGATAGTTACTGGGTTAAGAAATGACACAGACAGACCGTATTTGAGTGGTAAGGCTAATAATGTTATGGTGGAGAGGGCCAAACCAAACAGAACTATGGATAAACTGAATTATATGATGAAATATAAATGACACACAGGTCTTGTTAAGCAAATAATTAAAAAGAACTGGATTATACTGACATCCAGTCAAGAAGTGGTTGATCTAGTAGGTGAGACACCACATTTTGTTTTTAAAAGAGAAAAGAATTTAAAGCAACATTTATGCTATAAGGAAATAAGGAGAGATAACGTGCTACAAAAAAATTAATAAATTTGGCACTAAACCATGTTACAACTGCACACATTGTGCAGATATTAATAAGGATTTAAATTTTATACACCCAATTAGTCATAAGCCATTTGAATTTAGAGCTGCTGGAACATGTAACACAGAAAATGAGATTTATTTTGCTAACTGTGTATGCTGCCAATGTTTCTATATTGGTAAAACAAATAAAAAAACTGAAAGAGAGAATAAGTGCACATTGTTCTGACATTCGTTGAAATGTCCTTACAAATGCTTTGGCTAAGCATATAGCAACTGCAGGTGCTGAGCATAAATTTCAGTTTAGAATCATGCAAGTTGTGTTTAAAAAAAATGGCAGTGATTTAATAAATACAATGGAGTTGGCCGAATTTAAATAGATTAATTTTTTTAGAGCTGACCATATGCCAGGTTTGAATGTGAATAATAGTATAAAACCTATTTTAAAAGATAGATATGACCGAATATAAGCCTCAATGAGGCTCAGTTTTAAGGGAACTTTTATAAGATGTGGGGTACTTTAAGGATGTAACTGCTGCTGTTGTTAAGTTTGTACTTTGATTGGCCGTGTGGTTGTATATATGCTTGTGTGATGGTAGGACAATTTTATTAAACACTGAAGAAGAGTTTTTTACTCGAAAGCTTTGTTCTGATATTTATGCTGTTTATGTCCTGATCTATCAAACTATTTATTCTAGGTGAAATTACATGATATTCAAAAGATCATGCAACGGTCATAACATGCCACCAGCCATGCACACAGCAGCAGATTGGGCCTGATTTGAACATTACACCTGTGTAGGTATAGAAGCTGAATTCCATGTAATGTAACAGTAGAACCACCACATATATCTGACTTTAACAGTCATGTTGCACTTTATGGAGTATGATACCATCATTGTATGCTGAGATGAACATGGGAGGAGTCTCTGACATGGATGTGGAGTCACATCTTGGTATTAAATTGTCTCAAAATATTACTTGAATACACACTCAAGTTGTCTGCTGTCAGATTACAAACTGTATCTAGTTACTGAAGATGGAAAACACAGTACATTATATTAGTTCCAGAGCACAAGTTTGACTTATATAGTGTCAGAGTGCATTTTATAGAAGATGACATCATCAGTGTATGTTAACAAGAAGATGTTTGGAGGAGTGTCTTACATAGCTATGGACTCACTTGCCATTCTAAAATTGTCAGTAGACTGATTGTTGAATAAATACACACACACACACACACACACACACACACACACACACACACACACACACACACACACACACACACACACACACAAACACACACAAAGACCATTTGACTGTAATGAGATTAGAACTCCTACTTAACAATCAACAGGATGCTGTAGTTAACACAAGCACCGCAGCATAAATGTACCTTTCATTGGGTCAGACAACACCTTATAGCTGATGACATCAGCAGTGTCTGGTGAGAAGAAGAAGATGGTAGTAGGAGTGCCTCACATGCTTTTCTAAAATGGTCTCAAGATGTGAACTAACTGAACAGAAACACACACACACACACACACACACACACAACACACACACAAAACAGTTGACCACAATGAAACTATAATCCCTACCTAAATATCTACTGAACAAAGTACTTAACACAAGCACCACAGCACAAGTCAGGCTTTTTTAGTGAATCATGCTTTTCTGACTATACATATACACATGCAACAGTTGACGTCAGTGAGATTAGAACTCCTACATAACTAGTTACACAAGCTACAGAACACAGTTCTGAATGCAACCACCATGGTACAAATCTGAATTTTGTACTGTTGCTGGACAGTTTGCAGCGGGTGACATCATCACTGCATGTTTGAAAAAAGAAATTGAGTGGCCTGTATGAAATGGATGTGTAGGCATGTACAAATGTCACTATATCTGTTTTCCATGGGACTGAATTGCTGACAATAGATACAGACTCATTCTCTTTTGACTAAGTACACACACCTGTACACCAGTTGATTGCAGTAAGATTAGAACCCCTACTTAACTTGTTACACAAGCTAGATTATTTTAAAGTAAAAAAAAATGTTTTAGCAAAATGCATTAAAACAACCTATGAAACTTATAGGAAAATGATTAAAGATCAAAAGAAAAAAGCAGAAGACAGTGTTAGTGATTTCATTACAGAAATAAGCTCTTATTTTAATATGCAGGAGAGTGGATGCCAACTTGCTACTTTTTGAAATTTTGGTATGGGAACAAGCACTCAGTAGTGTAGCTGAGGACATAAGAATTTGGATAAGACTCAGGAGCATAACACTACCGAGGACATGGGATAACTTAATTCTGTCCAGCAGGGCAGAAATGAAGAAAAGGTTGATGGCCAATACTACACACTTAGGAACAGGGGTACACATCAGGGCTCGCTAAACCTTCACACCATTGCTATGGGTGATGTGGCTTGATTAATCATAAGGGCCTTAGAGTAAAACATTTCCAGTGTAATCAAATCTGGTATGTGTTTTCCAAAAATATCTACAATTTTTGATGGGGTGGGACTGCAAAAAATACATATAAGGGAAACAAATTTATCAACATGGTAGTGGTGGCTTGTCTTGAAATGGTAGCTATTTCAGATTATCACAACTAATCATTGTATGAGGTGAATAAATGTTAATGTTGATATTGCACCACATATGATTATGTTTATGCCTGCAGTTTTTGAAGGAATGCCTGTTGCTCAGGCAGTAAACTCCGGTTAGGGACATGGATGATGCTTTATTTATTTATTTATTTATTTATTTATTTATTTATTTTTCATTTTCTATTGATAAGTACTAGGCTAGTTGCCTTACTTTTTTCATTTTCCATGGGTAAGTACTAGGCTAGTGCCCTTACTTTTCATTTTAAACCTTGCAAATTTCCCTTTAAAATGTGAGAAGTAAACCCTTTATCTTGTGACTGGGAGGTAAACACCTTAACCATTATACCAAACCCCAACCCCATAATATCATTGGTTATGTGTTATTTAAACTGGTAACAAGGGCAAGGGGACAAATATGTGACAATCTTGGTTTATATTCCAGTGTGAATACACATAAGCTATGGTTTTGATGACACAGTATCCTGTGTATATTTAATTACCTTCAGACGGAGATGACAACAGTCATGTGGTGCAAGATGTGGGGGCCGGCACCCTGACACTGACCACATCTACAGCTGAGGCTGGTATCATGGCCTCTTCAAGGGCAAAGTTGCATAGTAACAGAAGGCATACCTCTCAACCTCCTAGTACAAGAAATCTGGACAAAGCCCAACAAAATGGGGAGAGAAAGTGTCAAAGGAAAAAACTTCAAAGACCAATACATGTAAGGTTCAGTTAAGGCATATTTAATTACTTGCCACAAGGAGACAAAAACATGCAAATACAAGGATTTGTCTAACTACTAACAGGAAGTATGCTTATTCTTATACTGTTTTACAAGGCATGGCCTTCTATGGCTGACGTAATCAAACACAACTTTTAGCATTGTTCTACAGCAGATGTTACTCAGATTTTCTGCTGACATGACTAGATTTGTGAGAAACTTTTGAGAAAAACAACCTGGCCTTGGTGGGCACTAATTCGTTTACAGGCTTCTATTGTACAGTGTTACATTTCAAGGTACTCTTCTAACTCAGATACAAGCAAATGCTGATTGTAGTTCATATTTTCAAGCAGGCTTTGTCCTAATTATCTATAGCTTCTACAGCTGTGTATTTTCTCACAGCACAAACGGAACTTCTTGTCTAAGCTTCATACAAGTAGTATTGTTCTATTCATTATTTTCCTAACATAAGCAGGAATCATCTGCTTCTCAGTAAATTTCCAAGACACGAGCATGATTTTAGCTAACAATACAAGGTCAGAAAGCATCTGCAGTTTGCACAGATTTATGCAGTATGAAATAGAATAAATGTGTTAACCGTTTTCAAGCTCTAAATGCACTAAGCATATTACTAATACACACATTAATACATATTTTTCTGACATTTTCCCCCTTTTAATACTTTTATTCTACTTTCAAAATAAGCATAAACAGTTTGTTTTCTTCTCCTAACCTCTTCCACTTAGGATTTGCGGTTAAGAGAGTCATTCAATTTAAACTCATGAAAGCATTTTCAATCTTTTAACAGTTCTTCAAACTCAGTACTTTGATATAAGGTTTCAGAAACTGACATGTCTATAAAATCTTTTATCAGTCTTTTCATACAGGGGATGCCACAGCAAACACATACCCCCAGTAGGAGCATTCCTACACAAATGGCAATCAGGATGTTCATTAGGATGGTACCCCACCCCCCAAACCATTTCTGGAAAAAGTCCGTCAGTGGGTTTGGGCCTGGTTTGGTCATGGCCGACACTTGCTGAATTACCTCAAGATGATTGTCTATCTCATGTTTATGGTCAGGAATATACGAACAGCATTCTTCTTGGATGAAAGCGCAAGTACCACCTCTCGCCGCTAGGGTGAAGTCGAGAGCCATGCAGTTTTGAAGCACTACAGTTCTCATAGCATTCAGTTCATCAGTCACCAATTCGTGAGCAGAAAAAGTTGCATTACTCATTACTTTGAGAAGTTTCAACAGTTTGCTTAGCTCCCAGATCGATTTCTTTGCTCCATATGCCAGTAATATGCCTGCCCACGATATAACGCTATCACTCAAGTCCATATGTGTCAGTCCTTTGCCTATGGAATGATGGTCTTTCCAACATGCATCGATTTGTCCCACTGGATTTACAGGTTTCTTGACGACCTATCAGACATTTCGAATTTTTCCTCAAGGCAAAACTGCAGTGTGTCGTATGGCCGGAACCAGGTAACCCAAAAAACAACTGCCGGACCAATTCTCAGGTAACCATTTGTATGCCTTTCTGCCACACACAAAATAACAATCCTCTACGTTAGTAGTAACCTTGCTATGAATATACACTTGCCCTGCATGAAACATTTTTCTATCAATTATAGACAGTTGTTTATAAAGAACAGAATTATGTTTTTCTTCATCAAGTGTTTTGTGCATCAATCCAATAAATGAATCATAGTTTGTATTACAATAAAGATCGACATTGTTACCTTTAGTGTAACATTTATAAGGAACAGTCACATTGCAATTGCTCCAACCCACCTGAACAGTATCATTTTTATAAAAACACACAGTTCCCTTTTGTGGAACAGACAAGTGCAATGCTATTTTATCCTGTGATGTAATGGTTGAGGTATCATAAATCAAGTTCTCCCAGGTCTCATTGACCCCTAGGGGGACTGTAGTCATTAATAACCCCCTGTATGCTGTCAGCAAAGCTGTGCAAATCCAGCAATTCGAAACATTGAAAGTCTCAGCATACACATATTTAATTGCCTGGTAAGTATTAAGGTTTGGATGCCAGTCTATGAGTAACGCTTCACGTTTATTCAGTTCAGTCTGTGTGGCTGGGAAAAGGAAAGGCCACAACAAAAAGATTATTGTCACTAGTACAGTTAACAGGATGATTATGCAATACTTCTGAGGAAAGGGTTGTTCTGCATTCCTGTTTCTTCTGGACTCTATCATTTTTACTCTTGGCATGTGACAAGATTTTTGTCCAGTTCAAAGTTTTTGACTAATTTACAGTGCGTCAGGTGGATCCAGGAGGCGCGCTCCACTATCTTGACTGCAGTCGGTGTCGACAGAAGCACTTGATATGGACCTTCCCACTTTGGTGATGCCCAATTCTTTTTCTTTACTGTCTTCACCCAAATCCAGGTACCAGGGGACACTGCCACTTCTGACGGTCTGGTTCGTTCTTTATCTGAAACAGAATTTGACTGCAACAAATGTTTAGAATTTTACAGGTTTTGCATATACACAGCTAGTGTACTGTCAGCTTTCTGGTCTGCGGGCATGAGAGATTTCCACTGAGGTATATAATAAGCCCTTCCAAATAATTTTTTCAAAAGGAGTCAATCCTTTTGCATTTGGAACAGTTCTCATGCTCAACAGTGCCAGGGGCAGACAGTACACCCAATTTCTCTGTGTTTCTACTATTAACTTCCTTAGCTTATTCTTTAAAATCCCATTATGCCTCTCTACTAGCCCTGCAGATTGTGGGTGATACGCACAATGATTTTTTAAAGAAATACCAAAATGTCTACTTAACTGTTGTATGGTCTGGTTTACGAAGTGTGTGCCGTTGTCACTGTAGATCCTTTCTGGAATGCCGAATCTAGGGATGATTTCTTTAACAAGAACTTTGGCCACAGTTGCCGCATCTGGATTTTTAGTCGGGAAGGCTTCCACCCATCTGGAAAACATATCTACAATGACAAGACAATACTTCTTATTTTCACATTTATTCAACTCTATGAAATCCATACAGATAGTATGAAATGGATATGGTGGTGTAGGGAAACTCCCTTGCTTGCGCTTTAATACCCCTTGTGCATGATGTTTATTACAAACATGGCACATCGAGCAGAATTTTTTAGAGTAATTTAAGAATCCATATGTTGTGAACACTTGGTTCACCAGCTGTACCATCCCCCCTGTTGAGACATGGCACTGCCCATGGCTCAACAAAGCTGCATATCTAAACAAATTAGATGGCAATATCGGTTTCCCTTCTTTAGAGATGTACAGCCCCTTTTCGAGAATTGCTCCTCGTTTTACCCATCTTTGTTTTTCAACTTGCATAGTAAGTGTCTGTATTGTCTTTAACATTTCTAAGTCTAAAATCTCAGAGGGTTGTAATTCCTCATTCAAAAGAAATACTTCTAAAGCTGCCTGCTTTGCAGCTGTATCAGCTCTCACATTACCTTTTGAAATCCTGTCCTGTTGCTTGGTATGAGCTGTGCATTTACAAATAGCTACTTTCTGAGGTAACTGAATAGATTCTAAAAGATCTAAAATAAACTGTGCATGATTGATTGGTTTGCCAGCAGATATTATCATTTTTCAATTTTTCCACTGTTGCGCAAAAACATGTACAGTAGAAAAAGCATACTGGCTGTCAGTAAAAATGTTCACACATTTACCCTTTGCTAAGGTACATGCCTGTGTCAAGGCAATCAATTCTGCTGCCTGTCCAGATAAATTGTGTGGTAAAGATTTCGCTTCTATAATGTCAGTATCAGAAACTACTGCATATCCTACTAGGTTCTGTCCTGCAGGACCCCTTTTGCATGAGCCATCCACGTAGTATGTCACCTCGACATCATCCAAGGGAACATCCGTAAGGTCTTTTCTAGGCAGTGTCTTTTGCTCAATCACCTGCAGGCAGCTGTGTGGTGTGCCATCTGCAGGGGTTGGGAGCAAGGTAGAAGGGTTCAAAGTCGTACATCATTCAATTGTCATATGAGGTTGGCTCAACAATATAGTCATACAGGAAAGATGCCTAGCAGGGGAAAGATATGCTACCTTCTCTTGCAGTAAAATAATCGCGACTGCATGAGGCACTCTCAATGTGAGAGGGTGGAACAAAACTACTGAGGCCGAAGCCTGTACTGCCATTGCAGCTGCAACTACTGCTTGTACACAGTGAGGTAAAGACCGTGCCACTGGGTCCAGTTGTGATGAATAATAAGCAATAGGGCGTTGCTTGTCCCCATGCTGCTGTGTCAACACTGATGTCATATAACCTTGCTTACAATCAACAGTTTGGAAAAAACGTTTATGATAGTTTGGTAATCCCAAAACTAATGAGGACGCTAGTAACTGTTTCAGTTTGCAGAAAGCAGATTCTGCTTCTGGTGTCCATTGTAACAAATCCTGTGCTGCCATAGGCTTTTTATAAATCAGGTTAGTCAACGGTGCAGATTCCAAGGCATAGTTTGGAATCCAACTCCGACAAAAATTAGTCATACCCAGGAAGGATATCATTTCCTTCTTGGTAGTGGGCTTTGGTGCTTGCAAAATCGCTACTTTTCTGTCCTCATCTAATGTCCTACCTTCCTTGGATATTACATATCCTAGGTATTTAACTTGTTTTTTCCAAAGCTGCAGTTTATTTCTGTTTACTTTATGTCCTTCAGTGGCTAAAAATTGTAATAGCGCTATGGTATCTTCTTTACAATCTTGCTGGGTGCGGGCTGCCAGCAGGATATCATCAACATAAAGCAAAATCTGACTACCTCTTGGTGGGGTAAATCCCGCCAAGTTGCTTGCCATTTCTTGTGAGAATATTGTTAGACTTTCACAATACCCCTGTGGTAGTCACGTATATGTATACCTTTTCCCCTGAAATGTGAATGCAAACCAATACTGGCTGTCAGGGTGCATTGGTATCGAGAAGAAAGCATTGCTGATATCTACCACAGAAAAATATTTCTGTTGAGGTTTTAAATCATTCAACAGGGTGTGTGGGTCTGGCACCGTAGGTGCCCTTGGTATTACGACATCATTTACAGCTTGTAAATCTTGGACCATACGCCACTCTCTATTTGCTTTCTTAAGAGGAAATAAGGGTGTGTTACATGGTGAATCAGGAGATTCCACCAGTACCCCTTCCTTAAGTAAGGCTGCTATAATAGCTTTGATTCCTACCTCTGCATCTTTTCTTAAGGGATACTGTCTTTTTTGTGGTCTACATGCTGACTTTGGCGTTATAGTAACTGGTCCCGCTGTACGAATAAGTCCTACATCTGATTTTCCTGTTGATCAGAGAGTTTCTGGTATATTCTGTAAGGCATTCTCTTCCTCCTTCAATAGGAGTGCTAATCAGCTGTCCTTGCCAGACTGCAAGTGTACAGCTGGGTGGGTCTGAGTTATCCAGTTCAGCTTCTGCATTTGTATTCCCTGTTCTGACAGATCTAACTCTGTCTGTTTTTCCCATCTCGTAACTTTTTCTCCTAAGCCTACCCATTTTACATTATTGTCCTTAGTTAAGCTAACGTGTGGTAATCAATTTGATTTATAGAGTGCAAAGAACTCCTGGGGCAATGAACAGCTGGCTACACTGTTCCATTTCATGTCCCAGTACAGATTACGTAGTATCAATCTGTTTGCACGATTTCTAAACAATTCTTGCTCATATTCCTTGTCGGGTCCTGGTGTGTTACAATAGTACAGAGTACAGTGCAACAAATGCTGTTTATCAATGTCAAGGGAGGGGAACTTGCTGATGGCTACGTTCATCAACTCTTCGGTCACTGCCCCTGGACCAGTCATAACCAAGTCCTGGCTGTACCAATAAAACATTTTACCCTCTGTTTGCACTGCAAAGGTATCAATTTGTCGCTGTGCTTCCATACCCTGCATAGTCGGAACTACTGCTATACCAAATAGCTGCATAAGGTCTCTGCCCAAGAGGTTTACTGGGCATTTTGCAGAAACAGCAATTTTGCTTTTCTGGGTCAATCCTGAAACAGGATCAGTTATCACAATATTATGGAAGAGGGGCTCCCGATACAGCTGTCCATTAGCTGCTTTCACTAATATGTAATCAGGTGACTCTGAGTTCTCTGGCAGTTTGGAGGGATGTATCAGGGTCCGTGATGCCCCTGAGTCACACAAGAATCTGACTTCCCTCCCTTCTACCAGGTGTGTAACTTCTGGTTTCGTGTCTGCTAAATAGAGCTCTAAGCTCAATAAAGCCAAATCTAATATTTTATTTTCTTCACTATCCGTGACTTCCTGCACTTCCTCTATTTCTTCTGTCACATCCTCTACTCCCTCTATCACATTCTCACTTGTCCTTTCTCTGCTATCCTCTTCTAGTGATTTCTGACTATCATATAGTCAGTCCTCACCCTCCTTGTCTTCCATGGTTGCTTTCTTGTTTTTCTTGCAATCCCTTGCCAAGTGTCCCTTTTTACCGCATTTAAAACATTCACCCCTTTTCTTTCGCCCTTCAAAGTCCTCTAATCGCTGATCAAATTGTTTGTTTCCCTGGGCATTTCTCTTGCCTTTTTTCCCGGACTGTACTACATAAACTTCTGCTCCATCTTCTACAGAAAATACTTGGGCTTTCTTTTTCTTTTTGCTATTAAAATGCCTTTCGGCATGCCTAGCATATTCAAGTAATGACTGTAACCTGCTTGTACGATGATCTACCATGTGCTTTGTAATAAAGCTGCTTATGGGTGCAATACTGCCTTTCAAAAATGCATTTTTTAACTGCTGCTCATATGGGGAATTGTGTGTCTGATCTTCAGGAACCTGCATTCCACAATGGTTATTAAAACATTCTAATAGTCTGGCATAATATATGTCAATAGTTTTACCTTCCTGTTGGATGCATTGATTAATGCAAGTCCAGTCTGCCCTAGGCTTCCATTTCTCAGAGATGCGGTCTGTAAGACCTTTCACTCTGTTGTCTAATTCTGTGCTGCTATGTGGGAGGGGCCTGAGCGCAGTGTCACGGGGATTCCAGTCGCCACTAATCATGTGCCAATCTGGTCCCACAATTTGTCTGACTACTTGTTCTACCTCTTCTCCATTTAAATTATAACTTAGCCTCATTCCTTGCAAATCTTCTAAGAACTTTCTAAAATTAACTTTTAGATGGGGAATTCCTTCAGTGGCTTTCCGGATGTCTTCTGGAGTCCAGGGTCTATACACTAGAATAGTCGGGTTCTAACCTTCTTGCCCTGCCTGAGGATTAGGCACTTCTATAAGTGGGCATATTTCTTCTTCACTCATAGATCGTGAATTTCTACCCATTTGATATAACTCAATGTCCCCTTTTGAGTTTCCTGCCCGTGTTCGAGACCTGGTCTCGATGGGATCTCTAATAAACGGTTTCGCTTTTGTAGTGTCTCTATTTACAGTGACAGCAGGATATCGCAGGGGTGGACTAACTTGTTCACTTGCCTCATATTCTGGTAAGGGAGGCGGAGGGGCTGATGCTATTACTAAGTTATTGTCCTCCTTATCTAAAAGCATTGCTTTTGAATTATTACTCTTTTGTTCCCTTCGGTTTATTTCCTCAATCCACCTGTGTGCCTGAGGAATTCCTAATTGACGTTGCTTTTTTACCCGACCTTTAGAATCAGTTTTAAGCTGTTTGACAAATTTGACAAGCAAGGATTTTTCTAGTTTACCATCAAATTCATACTTATTAACCCATTTTGAGTAGTATATAATATTATCAGTACGCTGTGACTGCATGTATTTCGCGTCTTCGGTTAACGGCGGATTTTGGGGTCTTTTTGTGCAATTATTACCCATTTTGTTCTACACTTTTAATCGTTACATAGCTCCTTATTTTTAACGTGGTACCACGGATTTTGTTATAGTCTCTTCAGAATGACTGCCTACCTGCTCTGTTTCCCTGATCTATGACAAGACAGCAATCTTTTTGTCCCTGACTTGTATAAACAAAGTCTTAACAAAATAAATACAAATCTAGTCCCTAATCTAAAACAGTGAAAAAGAAAAGTAGATTCACCTTACCTGAGCCTTCGTGACCTGGTTCGAGTAAACCCGTCCTTCAGTCGCAGATCAGAAATTGATTGACCTCTTTTGTATGACAATTCAGTCGGAGGGCTTTTCAACTAAGAAGAACCAATGTGGTTTCTTCCCCGTACGGTTTCAAGCCACCTGGCCTGTCTGATCTTAGGCAAAGTGAGGGTTTCCGGTCTGAAGAACCAATCTGTCAAAGGAAAAAACTTCAAAGACCAATACATGTAAGGTTCAGTTAAGGCATATTTAATACTTGCCGCAAGGAGACAAAAACATGCAAATACAAGGATTTGTCTAACTACTAACAGGAAGTATGCTTATTCTTATACTGTTTTACAAGACATGGCCTTCTATGGCTGATGTAATCAAACACAACTTTTAGCATTGTTCTAC
Source organism: Protopterus annectens (assembly GCF_019279795.1). NCBI lineage: Eukaryota > Metazoa > Chordata > Ceratodontiformes > Protopteridae > Protopterus > Protopterus annectens. Next base: position 1,127,996,433 of record NC_056727.1, on the reverse strand, counting down.
AGCAGATGTTACTCAGATTTTCTGCTGACATGACTAGATTTGTGAGAAACTTTTGAGAAAAACAACCTGGCGTTGGTGGGCACTAATTTGTTTACAGGCTTCTATTGTACAGTGTTACATTTCAAGGTACTCTTCTAACTCAGATACAAGCAAATGCTGATTGCAGTTCATATTTTCAAACAGGCTTTGTCCTAATTATCTATAGCTTCTACAGCTGTGTATTTTCTCACAGCACAAATGGAACTTCTTGTCTAAGCTTCATACAAGTAGTATTGTTCTATTCATTATTTTCCTAACATAAGCAGGAATCATCTGCTTCTCAGTAAATTTCCAAGACACAAGCAAGATTTTAGCTAACAATACAAGGTCAGAAAGCATCTGCAGTTTGTACAGATTTATGCAGTATGAAATAGAATAAATGTGTTAACCCTTTTCAAGCTCTAAATGCACTAAGCATATTACTAATACACACATTAATACATATTTTTCTGACAGAAAGGCCCAAAAATATGGACATGTTTTAAATATTGCTCTTCTAAACATAGACATTTGCTAGAGTAACAGCGTTTGTTTTAATATACATTTTCTGAAAGATTTAAAGTTTGAAACTCAAGTGTATGCCATTATTTAGTGAATTCAGTCCTCAGATCATCCAAATGATTTGCCAGAAAACCACAAATTTTATAAGGAACTGACCAAAAATATGAGCCAAAAATCTGGAAATTCTTTGAAAATCTGTACAGTTGAGAGGTATGACAGAAGGCCTAAACCTGAGTCACAACTGTCAAAGTATATTGGACTTTTTTGCAAGGATTTACTTTAAGGAAGAATTTTTTTTTCAAATATTTTTTTTTTATTTTCAATTAAAATAACATTTACATAATATTTTTAAATATCATTTTAAACAACTATATACATTATTTACAATAGCCTGACTTTCAGTTATATACACTGTATGTTATTAAATATAGAATTAAGAGATCAGTTATCAGAGATACAATATTGATTATTGCAGAGTGTCCAACAAAGCTATAACTTTCTTCCAAGGATTATTTACCAATGGCCTGGGATAGATTTGTAGTTCTTTGATTTTTATTTCCATCAATGCAGTTGTCTTCAGTAAAGAGTAAATTTCTTCCAAGGTCGGGGTGTATTTGAATTCCACCTTCTGGTTACACATTTCCTAGATATAGCAAGTATTATCCATAACAAATACATATTTGTCTTATTCAGGTAGGGACCTTCATTTATCTTTAGAATTATCAATACTTTAGTTAAGGTAAAGGCTTCATTAAATAAAGCTTGTAAAAAATCATTGATTCCATTCCAATATGATTTAATCTTATTACATTCATAAAAAATATGAATCCAGTCTGCTTTATTTGACTTTTCACACCTCCAACAAAAACATTTGTAGTAGTACTGATCTTTTTAAGTCTATCTGGTGTTAAAAATGCTCTATGTAAGTATTTCCAGTTAAATATTTTCCAGTACTGTGTGTTAGAGGTGTAATTAACTAATAGTATGATGTTAGTTTTGATTTCTTGTGTTAACTGCAATGACTGACCTTTTGTTAAGAACTGCCAGTATGATGGGTTGGGAATTGTTTATTTTGTTATTAACTCTTTATATAGATTTGAAATGGAATTTTCCTTTTCACAACTATTATATATATAAATTCAAGAAAACTTGTTAGATTTGGAATATCTTTAAATGATTTATTAATTAATCTGCATAAATCTTGAGTGTACGTTAGAATGCTTTGTAAGGTTAAAAAGTTCTGTGTTGGAATATTGTAAGAAGTTTTTTATCATATGTATATCTAAAACATTTAATTTATTTACACATTGAAACCAGCATAAGAATCCATTTTGTTCCCAGGAGGTTATTGTTTCCCTATATATTTTGTAAGGAATTTCTAAGAGATGGTAAATGAAGTTAAAAGGTCAAACCAAAGTTTTGGATCTATGTTTAGATTGAACAGTTTCCTAAAGGAATTGATGCAATGATTAATCAGTGTTGTTTTAGAAGGTTTTGTTATATTATATTGTATTCTTATGCATAGTTTTTAGCAGATTAAATTCATTTGTTAATATAGCCATTGTTCATTTTTTCCAGTTGGAAAAATAATTTGAGTTTATCCAGTCTATTGTAGTTTTAAGCACAGATGCTTTTATATATGTTTCTATTTCTGGGAAGTTCAATCCTCCTTGTTTCCAGGGACTAATATGATGAGTTAGAGCAACTCTATTATTTTTGGGATACCATAAAAATTTTATTAAACATGATTAAATATGATTTTATTTCTTTAAGAATGCATCGTTCAGGAATTAACTGTATTGCTAATGCTACATATAGTATTTTTGGCAATAATACCATTTTTATTAATTACAATCTGTCTTCAAAAGTTAATATAATTCTGTTCCTCTTTTCTATATATATTTTTATTGTTTCAATAATGTTTTTATAATTTATTAATATTGTTTCATTTATATTTTTGCATAACACTATTCCTAAATAATGTAGTGTAAGTTCTTGTTTTCCTATAATGAATTTATCTGTAACTTGTAGTTCTTTTTTCTTATTTAAAAATAGAAATTTTGATTTTGATTTATTAAAGTGTAGACCTGAAATCTTATAAAATTTCTCCATTACATCTAGCTCTCCTAATGACTCTCTGGAGTTTGATAGGGTTAATAAAATATCATCAGCAAAAAGCATTATTTTAGATATGCACTGGTCACAGACTTCTATTCATTTTATTCTTGGATTTGTGTGTATTATTTCTGCAAGTATTTCTATAGCCAAAGCAAATAAAATAGGAGAAAGGGGGCATCCTTGTTTAGTACCTTTTTTTATATGGATAGATTATGAGGTGAAAGGATCTAATTTAATGTAGGCTAAGTTATTAATATATATGTTTTTTAGTAATAAGATGAAGGGAGGTGGAAATTCAAATAATACTAAAGTTTTAAATAGATATTCCCAGTTGAGGGAATCAAAGGCTTTTTCTATGTCTAATCTGATTACAAGTGTTCCTCTATCTTCTTTATTCACAACATATACTCAAGTTACCTACTTTCATATCTAACTTCTCTAGTGCACACTGCAGAGTGCATTCTTTTCAATCTTACCTTTAAGCATCCCTGTTACTAGCACTTTCTCTAATACCTAAAAAGATCATCTCTACTTGACTCCAAGTAGACTTTTCTCTATCTGTTAAACCTAGCACTTGCTCCTACAGTACTTATTACCTTGATACGGCACTCTTATAGATAGTTTTTTTGTCTAGTCCTTCTAGCATGTCGAGGGATCAGTTGCTAGTGTCCTCTCCTGCTCAGCTGGTGAACCTGGGAATATTGAGGCAATGTTACAATTGCCTCATGTACACTGAACAACCCTCTCCTCCCACAAAACACAAATACATGCGAGAGATGCAACTATACGGCCAAACTGGAGGCTGAGCTCTCTCAACATAGGACTGGCAAGACCAGTCAGGAGGAGAAGGTTACCACACACACTATAGACCCAGTCTCACATAGTACCATCGCAACCTCAAATCATACACATAAACACACAAGACATACTCGTGGCTCTGATCAAAAATCTACCAAAACAGCAGAGGCCACCAAACAGACACCCAAACAACCACCACCTCAGAACACAACACCTGCAACACATAGACCTCACAGTCAGAGTGTCAAACAGTCACAGCCCTAAGGCCAAACACAATGCCAGACACACTAGTCATTGGTGACTCCATAGTCAGACACACTGACGTCCCGCTCACCAGACTGAGTAAGGAGAAGGTCACAGTAAGCTGCCTGTCGGGCTTGTATCCGCCACCTAATGCAAGCACTCTGGTCTCTCAACAGCAGGTACAAATACGACTCAGTCATTGTCCACGCTGGTGTAAACGACCTCAGACGTACCTCCTTGGACTACATGAAAAGAGACATTGAGGAGCTCTCTGATTATGTAGCCCAGGCAGGTATGACCCTGACCTTGAGCAGTATCCTACCTTCACCAAGAATGATGCCACAATACAGAGATAGGATGATCAGCTTTAACAATTGGCTTAAACTCTGGTGTCATTCAAAGGGGATCAATGTCTGTCTGCCTGGGATGACATGCTGGACAAGCCACGCTGCCATGAGGACGGCTTGCACCTGTCACCCTGGGATTCGGATATTGGCAAAGGCTCTTGCCACCCCATAGTGCCTTTTTAGGCAAGGCTCAAATTCTAAACCTACCACCCTAGAACACAAAAAGGAAAAAACTAAGGGTAATGCTGCTCAATGCCAGAAGTCTAAATCTCAAAATGCACGCACTTTCGAGGCCCTTCTCAGTATGGAGAACATCGATGTCTGTGCAGTGACAGAAACCTGGTTCAAGGCTCCTGAGAGCACCCCAGCACTATCAGGTTTTACCTCTTATCATGCGTTCCGGCCCCAAAATCCGGACAATACCAAGAAAGGAGGGTATCCATATTCATCAAAGACACCCACACCTCAAGACTGGTGGCATACGATGCATTGGAGACCATCCAGGTGCAATTAACCATAGGCAAGACTGCTCTGCAAATTGTAGCATGTTACAGGCCACCCTCACAAACTCAGGAACCTCACATGGCCTTCCTGAAAACACTAGAGGATAAATGTATCACCAAATACCATCATACTAGGTGACTTCAATTACCCTAATATAGACTGGGAACACTACTCAAGCCCAAACACCCTAGCCCAAAAGTTCCTGGAATTCATAAACTCAAATGCCATGGAACAACTAGTCACCATCCCACAAGAGGAGAAAACATACTTGATCTCATCATCACGAACATGGGAGCACAATGTTCAACACGAAGTATACCCTCACTGGTGAGATCAGATCACAAACTAATCTCGCTGGAGGTCCTCATCCCACCACCACCTGAAATAAAAAGACCACAGTAAAGAACTTCGAAAGCCGACTTCACACTTCTAAAGACTAGTGTGGTCTCCTTTAAGGCCCCGAGCGGTGGAAAACAATGCATAAGCCGCTGAATCACTTACAAATGCCTTCTACCAGCACCTGCAGGACTGCATGGATAAGGCAATCCCAAGCAAAACAAAGGCTCTTTGTACCAAAGGCAAGCGTCCAGTCTGGTGGACCCCAGCCATAAACAAACTCTACAACAAAAGGAGGAAGCTACTACAAGATAGAGCAAAATCCTTAAAAGGTAAGACACCCTTGATCACTATAAGCAAAAACTAAGAGCTCTCATAAAATCATCCAAAGCAAATTTTGAGAGAAAAATAGCTAAAGACTCAAAAGACAATCATAAGGCCTTCTTTAGCTATGTTAGAAACCTGGGAGGAAACTCCCAGATATGCTCAGAACTAGTTCAAAATGATGTGAAGATTACTGATCCTACAGACATTGCCAACATACTGGCTGACAGGTTCAGTGCAAACTTCTCCTCTCCCCCCAAAGGAGAGATATCTATACCAAGCGATTGCAGCCCCCAAACATCTCCAACGCCCAAGTGAGAACTGCTCTCTCCAAAGCAAAAACACAGCATCCATGGGACCTGATGGTGTCCCGGCTGTGTGCTCCACGAACTCAATGAGGAATTAAACCCACAGCTAGGACAGCTGTTTAATCATAGTCTTACCTCTGGATACGCACCCAGGAGTGGCGCACTGCAACTGTGGTCCCACTTCACAAAGGCGGTGCCACCACCGACCCTGGAAATTACCGCCCATTAGCTTGACAAGCCTTATCTGCAAAGCCATGGAGAGGATCATAATGGACCTCATAAATAAAGACATAGGGAATTTGCAGACTTTGGATCCATCCCAGTTCGGCTTTGTCAAAGGCAGATCATGCCTTCTAAACTTGGTTGACTTTTGAAACAGTCACCAAAGCCATTGATGAGGAAAGGCAGTCCATACAGCCTACCTCGATCTGGCGAAGGCCTTCGATACAATACCCCACTCGGGTATCATTGAAAAACTCATCAGCTTAAATGTTAACCCATACATCACAAGATGGGTTGCAAACTGGCTGAGTGACAGAACCCACAGGGTCAGAGTTGCTGGCGCCATGTCAGACTCAAAGCCTGTCACAAGTGGTGTACCACAGGGCTCAGTCCTGGGCCCACTCTTGTTTGGCATCTACTTTTCCGAAGTACAAGCAAACACAGGAGGGTTATGGCTGACAAAGTTTGCAGATGACTGCAAACTGGCCATAGTAGAAAACACATCTGACACAGATATCCTTCAGAAGGGTCTCACAGAAACGGATAACTGGTGCCAGAGCCATGGCCTAAAGTTAAATGCCAAAAATGCAAAGTCATACCCTTGGAAAAACAAGGTTACCCTAGCTACCAAATAGGCGGCAATCCACTGAGCACAGAAGAAGTTATCAGGGACCTGGGGACCCAGGTTGATAGTAGTCTGTCATTCGACACCCATGTAGCTAAAGTAGTTAGGAAGACCTTCTACATTGCCCACCTTATCATGAAGGGATTCTCATCTAGATCAAGGGAGGTCATAGTCTCCTTATACTCATCACTCATCAGACCAATGATTGAGTACAATGCCCCATTGAATGTATCTGACCCGACACTTGCAGCAGCTGGAGAGGCCACAAAAGTTCCTCACCAAAAGGATAAAGGGTCTCAAACATCTGTCCTATGCTGCCCGACTGAAAGAACTCCAGCTCTATTCAGTAAACACTTGCTCAGAGGTGACCTTTGCCTAACATACAAGGCCATGTCAAACCCAGATTTGATGAATATGCTTCACTTCAAAAAATCTAGATCCATCAGAGCCACAAGGGCGGGAGACTTAAACCTCGACACGGCTATTAATAGGATGTGCTGGAGGGATAGATTCATCACCCAAAGACTCCCTATGCTGTGGAATAAAATCCCGGTATATGTGAGGCAGAGCACCTCGCTGGCCTTGTTCAAGAGAAATCTTGACCAATGGATGGGAGATCGCAGATATACCCCAGGGATTACCTCAGTGTCACTGCTCAACAGAGGCAAAGCAAAATAATGGGTATAGTTCCCCATACTAAAGGGGTGGCGTAAGCCACAAAACTATGGGCTAGGCTTGTAAATGCCCTCGGGCAGATAGCCTAGTATGAACCTATGAACCTATGAACCTATAATCTATAAGAGTAAGCATCCTTTCAATATTATCATGTGTGCCTGTTATATAAAAATCCAGTCTGAGCATTATTAATTGTCTTTGAAAATGGGATTTTCATTCTGTTAGCTAGTATTGATATGAATATTTTGTAATCATTATTCAGTAATGATAGGTCGTTATGAGGTGCAAAGGTCTGATGGTTTATTACCTTTTAGAATTGGTGTTATGAGAAAATATTTCCATGAGGGTAGTAGTTTTGCTTCTGACTGGACTTCTAGCAAAGTTTTATGAAAAAAGGAGATTACTGTTGAAGGGAAGAGTTTGTAAATTTCCATAATTATACCATTTATCCCTGGAGCTTTATTAGATTTACTTTCTTTTATCTTGTCAACAATTTCTTTGTAGGATATAGTTTTTTGTAGGTCTAGTTTTAAGTTTTCAGGATTTTTTTTTATATATTGATAAGGTTTGTATCTAAGTTTTTTTGGTTGGTATCTAAATCTTCTTTTTTTAAATGTTCCATATAATGTAACCGAAATGCTTCAAGGATGTCTCCTATATCTGATACTCTTTTCCCTTTCTTTTCATGATATATACTACCAATGTTATTTGCTTTAGACTGTATTTTAATTCTTGTAGATAAGTTATGTAGATATCTGGGGAGGTGGCTAATGAGTTTATTTTTTATTTTTCCAAGGCTAGACAAGTTTTGTGTGTTAGAACGTCATTATATTTTTATTTAATTTCTCTATTTCTTTTTTGACTTCTGGGCAATTCTGATTTTTTTTTTTTTTAGATTTTGCTGTCAAGAGTCTGGTTTGCAAGTCTAATGATTCAGATTTCCACTCTCTAACTTTGTTTTTGTACCAGCTAAGGGTCTTACCAAATAAATATGCTTTTAATGAGTCCCAAACCATGACTCTACTGATTTCTGTTGTATTATTAATTTCAAGAAATAATTGTAGTTCTGACAACATCCAGGGTCTGAATTCTTTAATTTTCATGATATATGATGGAATTCTAGTTGAGAGGATTAAAAGTTTAAACTCATTTTGGAGCTTCATTATCAGAGAGTCATGATCTGAAAAGGGGCACGGAACTATTGAAAAGTTGAGGATTTTTGTTTGTAAATCTTGAACTACGAATAATTTGTCTATTCTGGTTTGTATTCCAAACCTATGGTCTTTATGGGAAAATAATAAGGATTTATCATATTTTATTTTAAAAGTGTCAAATAAAATGAATCAATCCATTTTTTAAGGATTTTGAAGTAGTTGCTATGCAAAAAGACTTCTTGGTTGTTTCAGAAGCTTCTAAGGTACAATTAAAGTCTCCTCCCAGTATAAGATTTCCTTTATAATTGTTGGAAATAAAATCTAGGTGTTTTAACCTTTCCTGCTCCAATTCCTGGGAACCAATATAGATTGGCTACGGTCCATATTCTGTTATTAAATTTAATTATAACAAATGCTAGTAGACCTTGTCTGTTTTCATATTTATAAATAACTTTTGGAGTGAATATGTTTTTCTTCCAGAGAATTGATACTCCTTTTGTCTTTGTTCTATAGGAGGATTGAGCTAAGACTGTATAGTCCTTAGGACTCCAAATAAAGCTATAATTAGTCTTAAAATGCATTTCCTGGAAAAATACTATGTTTGCCTTATTTAGATTTAAATATTTTAGTAAGTTTGATCTTTTATTTGCATTATTTAAGCCATTAGCATGTACTGATAAGAATGTTTATTCCATTTCAAGTTATTGTTGGAAGAAACTTTTTTGCTTCTTTTTTTTATTTTGATTAAAGTAGTTATACAATATTCTCTGATAACATTGGATGTTATTTTTATGTGTGTAAACTTGGGAGTGTAATTTAATGTTTTTTTTTCTTCAAATATAAGTAGGGTAAAATTCTGGTTAGGCTTTAAAAAAGTACTTCTATAAAACATTAATTCTAAAGTGTCAAATACAAGTAAATATGAACTTCCCTCCCGTTCGATTCACGGCTAGAGTGCGGGAAGTGCCTTCTTTGTGGAGTCTGCATGTCCTCCCCGCGGTTGGGTGGGTGTTTGAAAGACATGCGTAAATGGACGTGTCTCCGCTGAAGGTTGAACATCAACCTGGCATCTCGGCATTCGTGAAAATCTACTGCCAATCATTAGCAGACCGGAGTTCTGCTGTGGCGACCCCTAACCAGGAAAAGCCGAAAGACAAACAACAACAACATGAACCCCATTAAACATGGAATGAAAGTCATTCCTAATCCAATAGATAAAGATAGATCTATTGGATTATCACTCATACCTTTAACCAACAATATCAACTGAGCTCCATATGTTACATTTTAATATGGAGAATTTTCTTAACAGAGATATGAAATTCTATATTATTCTATTATTGTTCTATAGTATTTTATATATCAGGATGGAATGTTAGTAGTGTAAACAATTATTATGTTGACTTAGAAAATATCCAATATTTAGTTACCCTTAAGAGATCCCAAACATGTTAGATATGTCATTTTGGATAAACTAAATGCAACAGAGGAGCATACACTAAATAAGCCAACAACAAATAGGATTCCAAAATGGTGGTCATCTAGTGTACACCCTCTGCACAGAGCTCCTTACCTCAGCTAACAAAGTATTGGATTTCACAGCTATTAATCACGAAGTTTTCTGATCTAAGGGGGAAGAGCAAACAATACATAAGATATCTTCTGACTTGGTGTTTCAAATATCTCTAGTGGAGCAAAGGGCATACTTTTTATCTGTTTCTTTTGGAATAGTGTTACTAGCCACGTGTATCCAAAGGGGCCTGAGGCATTTTCGGTATACCCAAGCTGTTTGCTTCGTGTTTCAACTATGGCAAATTTACCAGAAGCGATGGAACTGCAAACCACTAAAGCTAAAGCATCTACAATCCTTTCTCCAGAAAAGGAAGTTGTATCTAAAAGACAGAAAACCAACAAGCCAATAATGGAGACTAGCAAAACAAGCGCTAAAAATAAAAATGAATCCAACTTTCATTTAGATGAACTGAAATCAGTGCTTCAACCTATCCAGGTGGCAATACAAGATTTTTCTGACCAGCTCGCTAAGCTTGGGAACACCATAAATCATATAGTAGACAGAATGGACATTTTAGAGCACAAAACTCAATGACGAAACCTCTCTACAGTCCTTGTCTGAAGAATTACGCGCCAAGAATGCAACAATAACTGAACTTCAAGATAAATGAACTGACCTCAAAGCAAGAAGTCGTCGCAATAATATCTTAATTAGAGGTCTCCCTGAGTCCTACGATAATCAGGTCCTTTTAGCAACATCTAAACAGATCTTTGAACTCCTTGCGAGTTCAGAAGGCTATCCTGCCGATATAATTGTTGAAAGAGCGCATCGTGCCATGCATAAGTGGCAAGATCCCTCTGCGCCTCGCCAAGTCTATACCAGGCTATTAAATTTCCAAGACACTCAAAAAATTTTAACAGCAGCTAAAAAACAAAAATCTTTCATGTGGAAAAACCACAAGCTTACGTTTTCACAAGACCTGCCTCTAACAATCAAGTTAAACAGACAAAAGTTGGCTCCGTTTTGCGCTGATCTCATTAAGAGAAACATCAAATTTCAAATGCGCTATCCAAACGTTCTATCCTTCACTTATAAAGACAATAAATTTACCGCCAGTAACATAAAGGAGGCTAAGGATGCATTTATTAAAGCTTTCAATAAAGCCCCAACTCTATAATATAAGGCACACCAAAATGCATAGCAGTACTAGTTTCATTTCATGGGATTAACTCACCGGACAGTAGAGTGATATCCTCGACTATTCTTTAGAGTGCATTCTTGCTCCCCAGTGTGATTTATTGTATGATATCTCTACTTTGGGTTTTTTTTCTTTTTGGTTGTGCTGTGGAACTCCTGAGTGGTGAGGTACGTTGTTTACATTAGCCTCAGTGCTGCAGGGAACCATTTCGAATCTGCAATTTCCGGTGTTTCCCCTTTGGTGGTTACTCTCTTTTTGCTTCTACCAAAGTGTGCCTACTGTTGTCGCTTGAGTACTGGGTTAGTCACTTGAATAATTTACATCTATACCTCAAGCGTTTTTAAACATATATCAAAATTACAGGTAGAAGTCAACAACTTCATGTCAACAAGATAAAGAATATAATCTTGCAGCTCTGCCAAAAGGCTCTAAATCTTTCCTTATTCAACATACCCTTGGTCATATGTTCTTCAGGTGTTACAGCACTCATCTCGCTTATTCTGTGTTATTTGTCGAATAGGGGAAATGGAATGTGCTGACCAAAGTAGCTACTGTCTCTGGATTATTTTCCTGGTATTTTTTTTTTTTTTTGGCAAATATGGAGACTGTCTTATAAGGAACAACACATGTTCTTTACTAATAAGACCATATTTAGTTTTTTTATATGTGAGACTCTAGATATCTTACATGTGCTTTACTTGAAGTGTAAATTAAGCTTAAAACATATGTAAGCACTCTACATTTATCTGCGTGAAGCAGATTTAATTTGTTGTATACTTTCTTTACCGACAATTGTTAGCAAAGCTTAGCAACTTGTTCTGTGTCATTTGTTGTCATTTGATCATTATATAGATATGTACTCTCAAATTGCAGGGTATATATGTCAGATGCTTTTCATTTTGAATGTGGTACTTACTCATTGGAACTTTTTACCTAATAACATGAATGATTAGTTCAGTTATATATATATATATATATATATATATATATATATATATATATATATATATATTTTTTTTTTGTTCTACTACGAAGAATGGTGGCTCACAGATGCATGGTGTTGATTGTCTAGCTTGATCTATCTTTGGGATATGATTGATATGTATATATGTACAGTGTTATTATTTGTTTTATGGTTGCTTTATAGACTAACATATATGCCAGGTTATTACGGCGAATTTCAAATGTCTGTTTTTGACTTTTACTTTTATTTTATTACTTCTTCATTCAAGGGGTGGGAGTGGTTAGGCACCGGGATATCTTTGAAGAAGTATTATGCTACCATTGTTGTCTTTACTTTATATTCATTAAGTGCAAGATGGATGTGGATCCTCACTATTACTATTTACTTAACTTTCACTAATTACATTCTCCTCTCAATGTACCCCGAAATCACCCCAGAGAAAAAGAATTAGCCATTCCTTAATCTATATATTAGGTGTAGGTAGCTAACATGACTTGGTTCATTGATTCATGGAATATAAGAGGTTTACAGAATAAATCTAAAAAATCTCTTTTACTTCACTTGTTATTTAAGTCACAGGCTAATATCTGTTTCTTACAAGAAATGCATATGCGTAAGGAAGAATGGTCTAAAAAAACTAAGAGAAAATGGATAAGATCTATAGTTGCAGGGGATAGTTCTAATTCAAAAGGGCGTGGCTATTATAATTAAAAGGGACTTCCAGGGTATAATCACAGTTTCTAAATCTGATAAAAATGGTAGATGGTGCTACTTCACATCTCAGCTTCCTAACTCTGGCAAACCAATTCTCTTCCTCAACATATATGGCCCGTGTTCGCAGCAACATGTCTTTATTTTAGAGATATATAATATTATTTCCACATTTCAAGACCACATACTTGTCCTGGGGGGAGATTGGAATGCAGTTATAGATCCTAATATAGATCGTACTAGTAAATCCCTCTCGTATAATCTTCAAGCCTCTCATGCCTTAGAAGATCTTATTTCTGACTTCAATCTTATTGATCCAATCTCATTCAGTTAATCTTCGACCAAGGAAAAAATTTACACATACTATTCAAAATGCTATAAGACCTGGTTACGTTTAGATTTTTTCCTAATTTCTGATTTCCTTTCTTCTTTCAAATTAAACTATACTAGTGAACCCAGATTTCTCTCTGATCATGCGAGAATCTCTCTCAAGATTTCCTACACATCAAAGATACACTTAACATCCTTTTATGCCAACTGGTCTCTGAATAATAACCTGCTTAGAAACAAAGACATAATCCAAGAAGTTAAAGATATGTTAGTTGATCTTGGTTCTAATCTTGATCTCTCACAAATTCCCCTGGATATCCAATGGGTGGCTTGCTAAGCTAATATGAGAGGCATGTTAATTAGCAAGGCCTCCTATTACAAAATATTTTATAAAACTAAGGAATCTAACCTGATCTCGAAACTATCAGATCTAGAAAAAAAACATATATTATGCCCAAACCCTGATGTGGATAAAGAAATAAGTAATACGCAAAAAGAATTAACAGAACTCCATCAACAAAATCTCTCCCTATCTGAACAGAAACTCATTGCAACATATTCAGAATGGGCACAGATTCCTTCAAAAACTCTGGCTAGAATAATAAAAAACAACCAAAATACCCCTAGGATACCTATGTTACATTATCAAGACAAAATCTATAATACTGACTCAGAAATTGTACATTTATTCTTTTCCTTGTTCTCAGATATTTACTGCAGGAAAGCAGATACTTCCAATAACTCACATATGGAGAATTTCCTGAATAGCATAAAGTTCCCATCTCCAAATGAACTTCAGAGATCTAAACTTTCTGACCCACTGACTCTTAAAGAAGTCCGTGATGTTATCTCTAACCTTAAACCAGCCAAATCCTCTGGACCCGATGGATTCACCCCTGATTTCTTTAAAATCTTCAATATAATAATTTCACCTCTCCTTCTAAAGGTACTCAACTACATTATGAAACATGGAATTTCTGATCTACATTGGAACACCTCGAAAACTATACTGATTTTGAAAAACAAGCAAGATAAAACGGACCCCCACAACTATCGACCCATCTCTTTAATAAATATTGACATAAAAATTCTATCTACTATTCTGGCTAACAGACTCAAAAATATTTTGCCCCATATAATCTCCTCTGATCAGGCTGGATTTATGTCTCATAGACACACATGGGATAATACACTTACCCTTGATTCCTTAATTCACTTTACAAAAAATGATAAAAACCCACTATATGCATTAACTCTTGATGCTTCTAAAGCATTTGACAGAGTTAACTGGAATTTTCTGTTTCTAACTTTATCACATTTTAATATTCCCAGTATATTCACTGATATGACTAAAATTCTCTATAAAAACTCATCTACTTATCTTTACATAAATAAAACCACATCTAATACAATTAGGATCACAAATGGTACTAGGCAAGGTTGCCCTCTTTCCCCCTTTCTTTTCAATATATTCATTGAACCGCTCTTCCTTTACCTGGCTCAAAACACTTTCCATTCGATACCTAAAGTCATGAATACCAAGATAATGTTGTCGGCTTTTGCAGACGACCTCAATCTATATTTTCAATTTCCCAATACAGACCTAGTTAAAATAACTAGTACCATTAACAAATTCTCGAAGGCTTCAGGATACCGGATAAATCATAAGAAATCCCAAATCTTCCCTATTAATCCAGTAAGTCATAAATCTCATTATTTCCCGGATTCTCCCTTTCAGACATCTTTCAATATTACATATCTTGGTATACATTTTGATCATAACCAAACCTCCATGAACCAAAATAATCTAACTAGAACATGGTCTAAAATCGGACAAGATCTTGGTAGGTGGGAACAACTGAACCTACCTTTTTTATCCAAAGCTGCGGTAGTAAAGATGAATGTCCTACCCAGACTGCTTTACCAATTTAGAGCCTCAAACCTCATGATTTCCAATACTCTTTTTTCTAAGATTAATAAAGTACTAGCCAAGTTCATCTGGTTCCCTAAATCAGTTAGAATTTCATACTCAAAATTAGCCTACCCAAAAAGCAGGGGTGGTTTGGGTCTTCCTAACTTCCAGTTGTACTATATGATCATTTGTGCAAATAGAATTTTGTCCATCTCCAATATTGATCAGAAAGACTTTAACTCTTCTCCTTCTTGGATGAAATTATGGTTCCAACATGTTTCAGCTATAAAAATGAATCCCAAAGCTCTTCCATTTCTTTCTTCAGAAGCTCTTAATAACTCCAAATTATTTAATGTTTTAAAACATAAAATTAAGATTCTTCAAACTCTGGTAAAATCCATCAATCTTGATAATGCCTTTTCTTTAATTCAGCCCCTCCATTTGAATCCTAACATTAAGATCAATAACCTGATGATTAATCTTTCAGACTTTCCTCTCATTAAACATGTGGTAGTATGGGACATACTTCAATTTAAGGATTTAACACTTCCTGAACTTTGCTTAATCCTCAAGGTTAACAATAAATACACGACTATTCTACGTCAAATAAGAGAACTAATAGCATCAAAATTTGCTCATATTCAGATTAATACTCATGATATCACTACACTTTATGATATCTTACATGCCTTCTTGAGCTCAGAGAAAATGCTCTCCAAATCATATAATCTTCTAATTTCCAAAATTCATAACTCGGGATGCCTATTCTCCAATTACTGGGACAAACATGGTTCCCCTTTTACAGAGAAACAAAAGATTTCTGCTATAAAAGCCACCTTAGAACTTTCCCCATTTAAAAAGCTTATCTACACACAATTAATGGTGAATAACAATACGTATTTTACTCCTTCTGTGCTTAATAAGTTTGATCCCAAGAACTCTCCTTCATGCAACTGCTGTTACTTCCCAAATGCCGATCTCTTTCATATCCTTTGGTTCTGTAAATACTCACATAAGCTTTGGACTTCCCTAAAAGTCCGTCTCGAGAAAATGGGCTATCACAAATCCACTTTTTCTTGGGAATTAATGATCCTTCATATACCCTCTCCAAAACTTTCTAGGTTGGAAATGCATGTCATAGTTATTATCTGCTCTCTCATGAAATTATATATCACTAAAAACTAGTTAGATCGCACTAAACTTAGTTGGAACAACTTCAAGGAGATGGCCCTTAATTATATATCAGCACAGAAACTTATCATTAAAGAACCTAAGAAAAAAATCTTTTTTGATAAAGTTTGGAAAGGTTTATTTGACTTAATCTTATGCATGTAACTGAACTAATATTCTCTGGTGTGGTTGTTGTTATAGGTTTTACTACAAAATTATGTGTGTGATCCACTGTTATCCATAAAAAAATTTTTAATATCCCACTTTTATTTACTTCCTTAGCTGGTAGCACTATACCTTAATTGAGTCTAATTTAGTTTAAGTTAGTTTAGTTTTTGTATATATTGTACATACTTAGTTATGTTTTAGAGTCTTTGTTTGTGCTAGTCATACCAGTATTCTCATGTCTTTATATATTGTGCATTCACTCTTTTTTTGTGAAATAATTAAAGTGTTATTTGAAAAAAAAAAAGCCAACAACAAATAGATTATTATTAAAATAATAAGGACTCTACAGGGAGTCAATGAGTGATTACCAATGAAATACGAATTTACTGTAGTTGTACTGTCTTCCTTTACTTTCCCACTCTTCAGCTCACCAACTTCAACTTACACTTATGAAAAGACATGGCTTATCAGTGGTATCCTGACTCAGAGTAGAGGTGCCCTACATTCTAGTGTGCAGTGCTTTTACATATTTATAGATTTACAAAGCAGAGTCTAAGAATGCACTATGATCACCCTGAGAATTCCCATCCTGCATAGGGCATCTCCTGCTTCCAGAATGGGTAATCACATCAGGTCTAGAATGAATGTGAAGGTACCTATATGGTAATCAAGACTTACCTTAGGTAAGTATTAATAAAATAGTATTTAGAGCATCTTAGAGAGTTCTTGGGGAAGTTAGAATACTCTTAAGCCTCTCCTCCCTTGACCAAAAACAGAGATTTCCCTTCCCTTTCTTTCCCTTGTTTTAAATCAGTACTAAAAAAAGATATTCATCAAACATAGATAAACAGAAATAACATTCAGTAGTCTGTCTTGTACATGACTCGCAATCCATTAAACAAGTCAATGACTAACATCACTTTAGTAAACATTATAAAGACAAATTAGAAATAATTTCCTAGCTCTTTAAATTTTCTGATAAAGCAAAAAGTTAACAATAAGTTATTTTAACTAAAAGTATAAAGCATTTCAAATTTTTCCTTGCATGTATACATTTCTACTTATATTGTAGTGTCAATAGCTGTCTTTGAAATCTGTACAATACTTCACTTCTTCAAATCATTCCTTTTTCAGTTCAGATTTTGTTTTGTCAAAACGGCAACAATATTTCAAGGGCACAATTAATATTTTTACTGATGTTTCAAATAAATAACTTGTCAGTTGCCAATTGAGTTAGTTTAGAATGTATGATTAGTGCAAATATAGCATGTTGCAAAAATAATATGTATTTTTTCGTGTGCTCTAGAGACTGTCATTTGCAAGTGACATATATAATGCAGCATACATAGAGCAGATAGCTTATGGATTCAGGTTGTTAAAGTAAATTATGCTTATTAATCAGGCAGTTTCATTTAAATTCACAAGTAATTTGGGGACATTTCAGTTGAGTTTCCAAGAATGTGTAGTCCAATGTGAGTAATTGAGTCTACTTTTCCTCATAAACATTTGTCACAATTCATTAAACAAAGCAGAGTACTAACATCTGTCTAATAATCATTATAAAGACAAAGAATAGTAATTTCCTAGCTCTTCAAACTTTCTGATATCGCAAAATGTTGACAGTAAGCTATTTTAACTGGAAGACTAAAACATTTCAATACTTCCTTGTGAATATATATTTTTACTTTTACTGTAGTGTCAATAACTGTCTGAAATCTATGCATTACTTCACTTCTTTCAAGTCATTCATTTAACAGTTCAGATTATATTTTGTCAAAATATCAATAGCATTTCAAGGGCACATTTAATATTTAAACTGATATTTTAAATGAATAGCTATCAGTTACCAAGTGATTTTGTACAGAGTGTGAGGTAACTGTAAAGTATGTTGCAAAAAGTAATATGTATCTTTTCATATGCTCTAGAGACTGACAATTTCAAGTAACATATAAAATGTAACTTTTACAGTGCAGACAGCTTGTGAAATAAGCATGTTAAAGTGAGTAATACTTTTTAATCAAGCAGCTACATTTCAGTGCACATGTAGTTTGGGAACATTTCAGTTGTGTTTCCAGGAATATATAATTGTTAGAAAAATATAGAATAGTAATATGCATGCTTAGTGCATTCAAGGTTTAAAAGAGTTAATGCATTTATTCTGTTCACACTGCATGAATCTGCACAGCTATTAGAAACTTAACAAGAGACATTTCATTTCTGCTAATGTCATGAAACTTAACAAAGAGATATTTCATTTCTGCTTATGCCATTAGAAAATATGCAGCTGCTAGAAGATTTGATAAAGAAAACAATAGATGCTTGAAAGTATAAACCATAGTCAGCATTACTTGTACCAAAGCTAGAAATGTACCTTGAATCTAGACAAAATGTAATACATGTATTAGAACTGTACAATTGAAGAATTGAAAAGTTAAGGTGGGCTAAAATAAGCCCAAGGCCAGGTTGTTTTTCTCAAAATGTTTTTGCAAGACAGCAAATAATCTGACCATGTCAGCAATAAGTCTGGTAACATTTTCTGTGAAACATACAGAAAACTCTGTCCAACTACGTCAGCAATAGAATAGTAACATTTTCTGTGCGACATGAAGAGAACTGTATAAGTATAACATACTGATCACCAAAGAGCCAGACAAATCCTGTACCTACATGCTTTGTCTCCTTGCTGCAAGTAATGAAGGGTGCCTTGCTTGAATCTAACGTGCATTGGTCTTTGAAGTTTTTTCCTTTTACAGATTGGTTCTTCGAGCCGGAGCCCTCTCTTCACCTCAGATCAGACGGCCAGGTAGTTGAAACCGTACGGGGAAGAAACCAAATCGGTTCTTCTTATATGGAAAGTCCTCTGACTGAATTGTCATTCAAAAGAGGCCAGCCACTTTCTGATCTGTGACTGAAGGACGGGTCTCCACGAATCGGTGATCAATCACGTAGGCTCAGGTAAGGTGAATCTACTTTTTTCTGTTTTCTGTTTTAGATCAGGGACTAGATGTGTATTGTTTTTGTCAGATTGTATTTTTCTTGCAAGTCAGGGACAAAAAAGATTACTGTCTTGTCATAGATCAGGAGAAACAGAATAAATAAGCAGTCATTCTGAAGAGACTATAACAAAATCCGTGGTACCACGTTAAAAATTAAGAGAAGTTATGTAACGATCAAAGGGTAAAACAAAATGGGTAATAATGGCACAAAAAGACCCCAAAACCCACCGTTAACGGAAGACGCAAAATATATGCAGTTGCAGCACGCCTACAATATTAGATATTATTCAAAATGGGTTAATAAATACGAATTCAACGGAAAATTAGAAAAATCCTCGCTTATCAAGCTTATCAAACAGCTCAAAAACTATTCCAAGGATCGGGTAAAAAAGCAACGTTGATTAGGAATTCCTCAGGCACACAGGTGGCTGGAGGAAGTAAACCTTAGGGAACAAAAAAACAAAGATTTGAAAGCAATGTTTTCAGATAAGGAGGATAATAACTTAATAATAGCATCAGCACCTCCACCTCCCTTACCAGAATATGAAGCAAGTGAACAGATTAGTCCATCCCCACTATATCCTGTGGTCAATGAGGATAGAGATATTGTGAAATTAAAACTGACTAAAATTAGAGATCCCATCGGGACCAGGTCCCGAACAAAGGCAGGTAATTCAGAAGAAGGTATCGAGTTATGGCAAATAGTTAAGAATTCATGATCTATAGGTGAAGAAGAAGAAATATGCCCGCTTATAGAAGTACCCAATCCTCAGGCAGGTCAAGACAATCAGGACCCAACTATCTTAGTGTATAGACCTTGGACTCCGGAAGATATCTGGAAAGCCACTGAGGGAATTCCCCATCCAAAGGTTAATTTTAGAAAATTCTCAGAAGAATTACAAGGAATGAGGTTGAGTTATAACCTAAACGGAGAAGAAATAGAAAAAGTAGTTAGACAAATTGTAGGGCCAGATTGGTGCATGATTAGTGGGAACTGAAATCCCTGTGACGCTGCACAAAGACCCCTCCCACATAGCAGCGCAGAATTAGACACCAGAGTAAAAGGTCTTACAGACTGCATCTCTGAAAAATGGGAACCTAGGGCAGACTGGACTTGCATTAATCAATGCATCCAACAAGAAGGTGAAACAATTGATCGGTATTATGCCAGATTGTTAGAATGTTTTAATAACCACTGTGGAATGCAGGTCCCTGAAGACCAAACACAAGATTCCCCATATGAACAGCAGTTAAAGAATGCATTTTTAAAAGGCAGTAGCACACCTATAAGCAGTTTTATTACAAAACACATGGTAGACCATCGTACAAGCAGGTTACAATCATTACTTGAATATGCTAGGCATGCCGAAAGGCATTTTAATAGCAAAAAGAAAAAGAAAGCTCAAGTATTTTCTGTAGAAGATGGAGCAGAAGTTTATGTAGTACAGTCTGGGAAAAAGGGCAAGAAAAACGCGCAGGGAAACAAACAATTTGCTCAGCGATCAGAGGACTTTGAAGGGCGGAAAAAAGGAGAGAATGTTTTAAATGCGGTAAAAAGGGACATTTGACAAGGGATTGCAAGAAAAACAAGAAGGCAACAACAGAAGACAAGGAGGGTGAGGACTGACTATATGGTAGTCAAGAATCACTAGAAGGGGCTAGCGAAGAAAGGACAAATGGGAATGTGATAGAGGGAGTAGAGGAAGTGCAGGATGTTAGTGACAATGAAGAAAATGAAATATTAGACCTAGCTTTATTGAGCTTGGAGCTCTATTTAGCAGACACGAAACCAGAAGTTACACTCTTGGTAGAAGGGAGGTAGGTCAAATTTTTGTGTGACTCAGGGGCATCACAAACCCTGATACACCCCTCCAAACTGCCAGAAAACACAGAGTCACCTAATTACATACTGGTTAAAGCAGCTAATGGACAGCTGTATCGGGAGCCTCTCTCCCGTAACATTGCAATAACTGATCCAGTTTTAGGATCGACACAAAGAAGCAAAATTGTAGTTTCTGCAAAATGCCCAGTAAACCTCTTGGGCAGAGACCTCATGCAGCTATTTGGTATAGCAGTAGTCCCAACCATGCAGAGTATGGAAGCACAGCAACAAATTAACACCTTTGTAGTGCAATCGGAGGGTATAATGTTTTATTGGTACAGCCAGGACTTGGTTGCAACTGGTCCAGGGACTGTGATCAAAGAGTTAATGAACCTAGCCATCAGCAAGTTCCCCTCCCTTGACATTGATAAGCAACACCTGTTGCACTGTACCCTGTATTATTGCAACCCACCAGGACCTGATAAGGAATATGAGCAAGAATTATTTAAGAATCATGCAAACAGATTGATATTGCGTAACCTGTACTGGGATACAGAAGAGAACAGTGTAGTCAGCTATTCATTGCCCCAGGAGTTCTTTGCACTTTATAAATCTAATCAATTACCACACGTTAGCTTAACCAAAAACAGAAATATAGAATGGGCAGACCTAGGAGATAAAGTCACGAGATGGGAGAAACAGACAGAACTAGAACTGTCAGAACAAGGAATACAAGTACAAAAGTTGAATTGGATGACTCAAACCAACCCAGCTGTGCACTTGCAGTCTAGCGAGGACAGCTGATTGACACTCCTATTAAAGGAGGAAGAGAATGCCTTACAAGACATACCAGAGACTCTGGTCAACAGGGAAATCAGATGTAAGACTCATTCGTATAGTGGGACCAGTTACTACCATGCCAAAGTCAACATTCAGACCACAAAAAAGACAGTATCCCTTAAGAAAAGATGCAGAGGCAGGGATAAAGACTATTATAGAAGCCTTACTTAAAGGAGGGATACTAGTAGAATCTCTCGATTCACCATGTAACACACCCTTATTTCCAGTTAAAAAGGCCAATGGAGAATGGCGTATGGTCCAGGATTTACAAGCCGTAAATGATGCAGTAATACCAAGGGCACCCACGGTGCCAGACCCACACACCCTGTTGAATGATTTGAAACCTCAACAAAAGTATTTTTCTGTGGTAGACATCAGCAACGTGTTCTTTTCGATACCGATACACCCTGATAGCCAGTATTGGTTTGCATTTACATTTCAGGGGAAAAGGTATACATATACGCGACTACCACAGGGATTTTGTGAGAGTCCAATGATATTCTCAGAAGAAATGGCAAGCAACTTGGTGGGATTCACCCCACCAAGAGGCAGTCAGATTTTACTTTATGTTGATGACATCTTGCTGGTGGCCCCCACCCAGCAGGATTGTAGAGAAGATACCATAGCACTTCTACAATTTTTAGCCGCTGAGGGACATAAGGTAAATAAAAATAAACTGCAGCTTTGGAAAAAACAGGTCAAATACCTAGGATATGTAATATCCAAGGAAGGTAGAATGTTAGATGAGGACAGAAAAATAGCAATTTTGCAAGCACCAAAACCCACTACCAAGAAGGAAATGATGTCCTTCCTGGGTACAACTAATTTTTGCCGGAGCTGGATTCCAAACTATGCCTTGGAATCTGCACCTCTGACTGACCTTATATATAAGAAGCCTATGGCAGCACAGGATTTGTTACAATGGACACCAGAGGCAGAATCTGCCTTCTGTAAACTAAAGCAGTTAATAGTGTCCTCATTGGTTCTGGGATTGCCAAACTACCATAAACGTTTTTTCCAAACTGTAGATTGTAAGCAGGGTTACATGACATCAGTGTTAACACAACAGCATGGGGATAAGCAATGCCCCATTGCTTACTACTCATCACAACTAGACCCAGTGGCACGGTTCTTACCCCACTGTGTACAAGCAGTAGTTGCAGCTGCAATGGCAGTACAGGCTTCAGCCTCAGTAGTCTTGTTACACCCTCTCACTTTGAGAGTACCTCATGCAGTCACGATTATTTTATTACAAGCAAAGGTGGCATATCTTTCCCCTGCTAGGCATCTTTCCTGTATGACTATATTATTGAGCCAACCTCATATGACAATTGAACGATGCATGACTTTAAACCCTTCTACTCTGCTCCTGACCCCTGCAGATGGCACACCGCACTGCTGCCTGCAGGTAATTGAGCAAAAGACACTACCTAGAAAAGATCTCATGGATGTCCCCTTGGATGATGCCGAGGTGACATACGCGGATGGCTCATGCAAAAGGGGTCCTGCAGGACAGAACCTAGTAGGATATGCAGTAGTCTCTGATACTGGGATTATAGAAGCAAAACCTTTACCACACAACTTACCTGCACAGGCAGCAGAATTGATTGCCCTGACACGGACATGTACCTTAGCAAAGGTTAAATGTGTAAACATTTTTACTGATAGCCAGTACGCTTTTTCTACTGTACATGTTTTTGCGCAACAGTGGAAAAACCGGGGAATGATAACATCTACTGGCAAACCTATAAATCATGCGCAGTTTATTTTAGATCTTTTAGAATCTATTCAGTTACCTCAGAAAGTAGCCATTTGTAAATGCACAGCTCACACCAAGCAACAAGATAGGATTGCAAAAGGTAATGCAAGAGCTGATACAGCTGCAAAACAAGCAGCCACAGAAGTATTTCTTTTAAATGAGGAATTACAACCCTCTGAAACTTTAGATCTAGATATGTTAAAAACAATGCAGACACTCACTATGCAAGCTGAAAAACAGTGATGGATAAAACGAGGAGCAATCCTCGAAAAGGGGCTGTACATCTCTAGAGAGGGAAAACCGATACTACCCTCTAATTTTTTTCACTATGCAGCATTGTTGAGCCATGGGCATTGCCATGTCTCAACAGAGGGATGGTAAAGCTGGTGAACCAGGTGTTCACAACATACGGATTTACAAACTACTCTAAAAAATTTTGTTTGATGTGTCAGATTTGTAACAAACATCATGCACAGGGGGCGATAAAGCCCAAGCAAGGGAGTTTCCCCACACCACCATATCCGTTTCACACTATTTGTATGGATTTCATAGAATTGAACAAATGTGAAAATAAGAAGTATTGTTTTGTCATTGTAGATATGTTTTCCAGATGGGTGGAAGCCTTTCCAACCAAAAATCCAGATGCAGTTACGGTGGCAAAAGTACTTGCCAAGGAAATCATTCCTAAGTTTGGTATTCCGGAAAGAATCTACAGTGACAATTGTACACACTTTGTAAATAAAACCATGCAACAGTTGAGTAAGCATTTTGGTATTTCTTTAAAAAATCATTGTGCATACCATCCGCAATCTGCAGGGCTAGTTGAAAGGTATAATGGTATACTAAAAAACAAATTGAGAAAATTAATAGCTGAGACAGGAAAAACTTGGTTGTACTGTTTACCCCTGGCACTGTTGCGCATGAGAACTGTCCCTACAGCAAAAGGATTGACTCCTTTTGAAAAACTATTTGGAAGGGCTTATTATACACCCCAGTGGAAACTTCTCATGTCATCAGACCAGGAAGCTGATTTTACACTAGCTGAATATATGAAAAAGTTGTTGAGTTCTAAACATCTGTTGCAGTCAAATTCTGTTTTCAGATAGAAAACAAACCAAAACATCAGAAGTGGCAGTGATGCCAGGAAACTGGGTGTGGATCAAAATCATCAAGCAAAAAAAATGGGCATCTTTCGACACCCATTGCAATCAAGATAGCAGAACGAACTTCGTGGCTACACCTGACGCACTGCACGCTGGTTAAGAACTTTGAGTTGGACAAAAATCTTACCTCTCCATCGGGGCCCTCAGCACAAAGTCTGGCTACAAAGGGGGGTCACATCAATAGGACTGATCCATCTCAACCCCAGTGAAGAAACCATTGGTGCTGAAGGTTCTATTAGGGCAGAGAGTAAGAGCACGTGTCCAAAGTAAAGATGACGGAATCCAGTAAGATCCAAATACACCTACCTGGAAGAGCCGGAGAAAACAGAAATGCAGAACAACTGTTTCCACAAAAGTATTGCATAACCATCCTGTTGACTGTACTAGTGACAATAATCTTTTTGTTGTGGCCATTCCTTTTCTCAGCCACACAAATTGAACTGAACAAGTGTGCAGAGTGGCACCCGAACTTTAACACTTACCAGGCAATCAAATATGTGTATGCTGAAACCTTCAATTTTTCGAATTGCTGGATTTGCACAGCTTTACCAACAGCATATGGGGTGTTACTGTTAGCTTCAGTTCCCCTAGGAGCCAACAAGACCTGGGAAAACCTAATTCATGATACATCAGATGTCACATCACAAGATAAAGTAGCATTGCACTTGTCTGTTCGACAGAAGGGAACTGTATGTTTTTATAAGAATGATACAGTCAAGGTGGGTTGGAGCAATTGCAATGTGACTGTTCCCTATAGATGCTACACTAAACCTGATAACATCAGATCCTATTGCAACACGAGCTATGATACATTTGTTGAACTGATGCATAGGACAAGTGAAGAAGTAAAACATAATGCTGACCTCTATAAGCAACTGTCCATAATCGACAAAAAAATGTTTCATGCAGAGTCAGGGTATAGTAAAGTTACTACTAAAGTAGAAGATTGTTGCTTTATATGCGGTAGAAAAGCATATAAATGGCTACCTGAGAATTGGTCTGGCAGTTGTTTTTTGGGGTACCTGGTTCCGGCCATACGACACACAGCAGTTTTACCTCAAGGGAAAATTCGGAATGTTCGAGAAATCAAGAAGCCTGTCAAGGTGTACTGCCAGCATATGGAGCAACAAAATCAATCTGGGAACTTAGAAAATTGTCTAAGCTTCTCGAAATAATGAGCAATGCAACCTTTTCTGCCCTAGTATTGGTGACTGATGAACTGACTGCCATGAGAACAGTGGTGCTTCAAAATCACATGGCTCTTGACTTCACCCTAGCGGTGAGAGGAGGTACGTGCGCTTTAATCCAGGAGGAGTGCTGTTCATATATTCCTGACCACAAACATGAGATAGACAACTATCTTGAGGTGATTCAGCAGGTGTCAGCCATGACCAAACCAGGACCAAATCCACTGACGGGCTTTTTCCAGAAATTGTTTGGGGGTTGGAGCAGCATCCTGATGGAACACTCTGATTGCCATCTGTGTAGGAATAATCCTACTGGTGGTAAGTGTGTGCTGCTGCATCCCCTGCATAAAAAGACTGATTAAAATTTTGTAGACATTTCAGTTTCAGAAACCTTATACCAAGATGCTGAACTTGAAGAATTGCTAAAAAACTGAAAATGCTTTCATGAGCTTAACTGAATGACTCTCTTAACTGCAAATCCTGAGCAGGAAGAGGTTAGGGGAAGAAAAAAAACTGTTTATCCTTATCTTGAAAGTAGAATAAAAGTATTAAAAGAGGGGAAATGTTAGAAAAATATATAATAGTAATATGCATGCTTAGTGCATTTGAGGTTTAAAAGAGTTAATACATTTATTCTGTTCACACTGCATGAATCTGCACAGCTATTAGAAACTTAACAAGAGACATTTCATTTCTGCTAATGTCGTGAAAATAACAAGAGACATTTCATTTCTGCTAATGTCATGAAACTTAACAAAGAGATATTTCATTTCTGCTTATGCCATTAGAAAATATGCAGCTGCTAGAAGCTTTGATAAAGAAAACAATAGATGCTTGAAAGTATAAACCATAGTCAGCATTACTTGTACCAAAGCTAGAAATGTACCTTGAATCTAGACAAAATGTAACACATGTATTATAACTGTACAATTGAAGAATTGAAAAGTTAAGGTGGGCTAAAATAAGCCCAAGGCCAGGTTGTTTTTCTCAAAATGTTTTTGCAAGACAGCAAATAATCTGACCATGTCAGCAATAGTTTGGTAACATTTTCTGTGAAACATACAGAAAGCTGTGTCCAACTACATCAGCGACAGAATAGTAACATTTTCTGTGTGACATGAAGAGAACTGTATAAGAATAACATACTGATCACCAAAGAGCCAGGCAAATCCTGTACCTACATGCTTTGTCTCCTTGCTGCAAGTAATAAAGGGTGCCTTGCTTGAACCTAATGTGCATTGATCTTTGAAGTTTTTTTTTTCCTTTTACAATAATCCTGTGAGGATAAATCATGAAATATTTACAAATAATCCTGTTATGTATTTATTTTGCCTTGTTTTGGTTGTTTTTCATTTTAATAGCTAAACATTACTTTTTTATTATTTATTATCCGTGAGGCTAAATGCACTTTGCAGATTCACAGTGTCCTTATAAACTGCAGCAATTGTTTACTGTCGCTATGGCAACGCAAATAGAATGTGAAGAAAGCTTCACTTCTCTTAACCAAAAGTACATTTTCCCTCCTTTTTTTTATGTATTTGTTAATACTAAAAGAAAATAATTCAAAGGACATATGTACATGAATGGAACATTTCATAGTTAATCACGAACATGTCCCCAATCCCAATAAACATAACAGTGACTATTATTAATCTAATAAATATTGTAATAAAAATTAAGTTCACTATTCCAATTAGTCTACCTTAAAACTAGATTATTTTAGACTATTATTTATATACATACTATATTAGAACAGTAAATAGGAGAGAATTTAGAAAAGAAGACAAGATGCAGTTAAAATAAATAATGAGTAAATAGAGAAGAGAGAAAGAAAAGAGAAAATTAAGAGAAAATATCCCCGGGATTCATGAAGCTCGGCGCAAGGCCGGCATTAGGCTTGTGCCGACCGTGCGGCGTGAAGATGGAGCAGTAGTGGCCAAATGCATATTATTGAAGGCGCGCTGCTGCCACAGCCACGTGCATAGGAAAGGAGCGTGAGTGCATAGGGTGTGCTGAAGTGCCGCACGGAGGCATGGAAATGTCAGCTAACGACGTGCAACCTAAAATGCTTGCATATAACAATTTACAAGCAATAGTAATCACATCTATCAGTGTCCGTGGATACTGAAACATATGCAAAGCTTGCAAGACAGTTCCTGCGAACACAAAATGAAGTAGCAAGCACAAATGCATGGTAGGGAATAACGGGTCCCTATCCCGAGAACAAATGACATTGAAAACTGTGTGCCCGTAGGCCAACGCAGTGTAGATAGTTATACCAAGTGGAAGTGAAACGCATAATATGTTAGCGTGCCACCAATAGGTACGTCCAGCCCAATGGTCAGGGTCACCAGCTGACCCATATTGTGAGGGAGGGTACAGAGCTGGGCAGATGTGTCCATAACAAAAAACACGATAAATGTACACATCTAGCGACCGTATGACTGAATTATATCCCACAACGCATGTAATAGTCACATACAATAGGTATGTCTGTATTTCACATACCAAATGTGACAGGAAATAGAATAAGCATGTAAACGAAACAGAAGGAGCATATAAATTGCTACAACAATAAGGCAACATGTAGGCTGAAAGGAACAGTATTATTCATACCGTTGACTGTGGGTACGTGTTGTCCAATACATTTGGATATGTGTCTGAAATATATCCCATCCTGGACATAGGAAAAGGTGGCATCCTACCAATGATTAGAACAGTCGGCCAAAATCCGCACATCAGCGGTCCAAGCCGAACTTGTCAGGATGTGTCACAGTTGAACGGGTATTACCCAGGTATACCAACCATGTCATGAAAGTTAAGTATTGGCATGTACCTATGTGCGTGAGGTATAGCATGTGGAAAGTCAAACATGGCAGAGTAGTCCACACAACCATACAGGTACCTGACATATGTAGGGTATGCAATGTGTTACCTTGACCGTGTCATGGGCCATCAACCAAAGCAGTGATGATGGATTGTCAGGAATATGTGTGTGGGGGGGATGGGTAGTGGTATAATCATCCAAGGCGACACTGTGTCGTATGTATAATAGGTGAACCAGAGGTATATGAGTGAGCACCGGGTGAAGCAGAAAGAAGCACAAAAACATGTATACACATCTGCAATACAACCAGACAGCCCATACTGTAGAACCAATCCCACAAACATATAAATATTAAAATGTGCGATACAAATGTATAGACATGTCACCGGCACATACCCACAGATTGGTCCTGATGGAACTGGCCATATCAAATGCAACACACCTGGATGCATAATGGACTACCCAGCATCCCCTCCACAGCACACAACCCACTCCCATACCTGAACGTCCATCAAATCCAGCCATACTTGGCCTACTGGTTTGGTGCAGCCACATCTACACATATGCATATGTAGTAGGTAGTGTCACCCTAGGCAGTGTCAGGATTGCAAACTATGTATCCCTTGCATGTAAAACCCCCAGCACATTTTCGTAACGTCAGAAGAATGGTCGGTATTTGTCTTGTTTTGGTCTTGTTCAATTTTTGGGATATCCCTCATGGGATAAGTAACCTGTGTAAACATTAGAATGGGTATGAAGACGTGAAGTCCAGTCATGTAGATATCTGGACACAAGTTGGAATGTGCAGTAGTGGTGCACGAACTGTCCAGCCCTAGATGGTCATGCAGAACCTACTACCCAGGATCAAACACCTGCCCGTGATGCATGTGTCCTGACACGAATAAGCGAGAGAATATATTGCACACATTCGCACAGTGGCACATAGTATAAGGGTGATGAAGGCACTGACGTAAACAGGATACCCCCTGATCCACTGTGTGAGGGACAATTAATGTGTGTGTAGGTGTGACCTGACCAACAATGATACAATGCCAAATGTCCTGTGATTGTAGGAAATAACTATGTACCATACTGCATGTAACAGTTGCCTAAAGCAGTCACGTCAGGTAGAATAAACGTAATTCGTAGAAGAAACAAGCAAACAACAAAAGTGCCAAAGGTATAAGGCTCACAGCTAGGAAACAAATGAATGTTCTAAATCTGCACTGACCGTGGCTATGTGTTGGCCCAAACAATCTGGTGTCCGCAGTAGGGTTACCATCTGTCCTGCTTTGTGAGGGACAGTCCCTCTTTGGACAGTTGTGCCCTGAAAAAATACATTACAAATGGCAAATGTCCTGGGATTGTAGGACATAATTATGTCCCATACGTTATGTAATAGTTGCAAAAAATAATTATTTCAGTATCTAAAATACCTAAATGTTACAAGAAACAGAATAAGCAACTAAACCGCTACAACAATAGGCTTTTATGTAGGCAAATAAGAAAGTTCTATCCTTTGTATTGACCGTGGTTATGTGTCGGCTTGTAAAATCAGATGTGTGTTCCGAAAATGTCCTATCTTGGCCATTTGAAAAGGTAGCAACCCTAGTCCCCAGAATACATCCCAACCTGTACATATAACAATGTCAGCGCTTCCAATGGCCAGAGCATTCGCACAATAACTGGCCAGCCTCTTAACTACTCACAAAGCCAGTGAACTTTGGGGAAAGGTGTTGAATGAGAATGACTACTTACAACAATGAAGAGTAATAGATGCATTTAACTGCAGAAAATTAGTAGTATTACGAATCTGATTTGTGATAAAACATAACTTATCATCTTTGCAATTTTACAAAATATTCTTTTATTTTAATGGATGGAAATTTTAGGTATTAAAAGGTTTTTATATTCTTATTTGATTAGCATATTGTTTTATGTTAAATTTCCTTGTTCATTTTAACTTGTTTTTATCAGTGGCATTTTTAAACAAGCTTTTTTGAATATTTCATTGATATCAATCATTCATTGGTCAACTGCCTATTTAATTAGGTATATATGTTTGGGAATACAACATACACAGTTTTTTTGTTTCTGAGGAAGGTGTTCAAAAACGTACTGTTAGTGTCAAGCGTTAATAAATTGCTCCGGTGTTTTGGATACTTGATTCCGGTCTCATTCCCTTATTTGGTTCTCCATTGCAAACTATTGTGTGTGGTCACAGTATTACGAATCTGTCAACACGTTCCAAGTTAATAGTACTAATATGGTAGAAGTGTCCGTGATTGTCCCTATCACTGTAGAAATGAGTCCCCGAGAACGTACACATAAGTACACCAACCGTCACATCTGTTGACAGGACTATTGCATACCTGTAGTGAATTTATAACAGATGTTCAAAATAATATTCATTGTATCTATAAATGAATGAAATAGTCAAATGGGAAGGGAAACACGTGGAAACCCCCCCCCCCCAACCTGCATTATGCAGTGGAACCACTCCCCGCCCTAAATTATGTAGTGCCGACCCAATATTGTGGTCAGAGGTGCACAAACACCTTTATCTGTAAACACAGGTAGAATGTTAACATGTTGACTAACTCTGTCCATGTGCTACGTCTGATCTTTGAACAGCGCCAGAGCAGTTTTAGTCACCAGTCGGCTGAGCCTAAACCCGGACAAGCACATGAACAGCCTGACAATCAAACACGCGTATGTGCGAGGACTATAAGCGTAAAAGTTCTGAATATCCTTGGAGAGAGTAGACTTGCAGCACAGGTCCAGAGCAGTAGGAAACAGGGAATGTCCTAATTGTAGTACTGCAGTTTTCCCAGCAGGAGAATGGATGCCTGCTGTGTAAGGGAAGTGGTGAGGCGTATGTCAGAGTAGCTATGAACCATGGGTGTACATATAAATGAGCCAGAACACCAATAGTGTAGAGGTTACAGCATCCACCCAACGTAAAGGCATTCCCGGTTCAAGTACGACTATAGCACATATTAATTGTAATTAAGTGTACAATCCACTCTGCTACAGGCCCCATGAAGGCTCAGTGTCTCTCCAACCTAACACCACTCTTAAGTATTCAACTGCGGTACCACCTTTAACATTCCTATAAGAAAAGTGCAGTCCGTGTCTGAACTGTCTGCAAACAGCTACAGTTATCTTTGAACCTAACACCACTCTTAAGTATTCAACTGCGGTACCACCTTTAACATTCCTATAAGAAAAGTGCAGTCCATGTCTGAACTGTCTGCAAACAGCTACAGTTAACTTTGAACCTAACACCACTCTTAAGTATTCAACTGCGGTACCACCTTTAACATTCCTATAAGAAAAGTGCAGTCCATGTCTGAACTGTCTGCAAACAGCTACAGTTAACTTTGAGTATGTGTCTAACTGTTTGAGCCAATCTTCATTTTCCCCTGGAGAGCACTGTGCTTTGGCTGTAGGCAGCACCCCCCCCCCCCCACCACCACCACCACCACACACACATCTTCCACTTATTCCCTTCTGTTAGCAAATAGTATCCATAACTGATCAATACTGTGTGTTTGTTTATTTAAACTATACCACAGTAGCCTACTGATACAAGGTTATCCTGGTTTTCCACCTGAGAAATTAAGACAAGACTTACAGTTTCAGAGCAGTCCTTGGTCAATTGTGATTGTTCTTAACACATACTTTTCTTGCTTTAGCTCATTAGCAGCAGTACAAAGAACTGCCTGCTCACACCCTTGTTCTCCCCTCCCTTTCCCTGTTTATTACCTTAAGACAATCCCAGAGTTAATAAATATTACCTGTGGCAGGCACCATTTGTTAAACTACAATCCACTCTGCTACAGGCCCCATGAAGGCTCAGTGTCTCTCCAGTAAGTGTTTTACAACTGTAAATGCCTATTTATGTTGAATTGTATTAGACATTTTACAACTGTATATGTTTATGTTGAATTGTGTTAGACATCTAATATGTTTTATGCTTTATTTTTGATGTTACTATGGCATGCACCAAGTTGTTACTAGTATAATAGTATGTATGGTCTATTTGCATAGCTGCACCTTGTTCACTAATGTTATTCATGTAATAGTGTTGTGTAGACAGCTCATACTAGTGTCTAAATTATTTCTATAAGTTTGTGCTGTTACTGGTGGATAGAATCACATTAGAGAACCACGACAGATTGCTGCTCGCTATATTTTTATCTGTGGCTGCATAACTGTCTGGTTTTTGTTCTCTAATGTTCTTCCAATTGGCTCAGTATCTGCATATACTAAGTAGTGGTTCAGGACATTGCATGTGGTAGCTATTTGCTCAATGTGTTTTTCATAATCTTTATAATATATATTTACCATCTCAAAAGTGCTTACTCCTCTCTGTACTCTTCTTTTCTAGACTTAACACCACTCTTAAGTATTCAACTGCGGTACCACCTTTAACATTCCTATAAGAAAAGTGCAGTCCGTGTCTGAACTGTCTGCAAACAGCTACAGTTAACTTTGAGTATGTGTCTAACTGTTTGAGCCAATCTTCATTTTCCCCTGGAGAGCACTGTGCTTTGGCTGTAAGCAGCACCCCTCCCACCACCACCACCACCACACACACACATCTTCCACTTTCTCTTATTCCCTTCTGTTAGCAAATAGCATCCATAACTGATCAATACTGTGTGTTTGTTTATTTAAACTATACCACAGTAGCCTACTGATACAAGGTTATCCTGGTTTTCCACCTGAGAAATTAAGACAAGACTTACAGTTTCAGAGCAGTCCTTGGTCAGTTGTGATTGTTCTTAACACATACTTGTCTTGCTTTGTGATTTTTTCCAGCCCCTCATACAAGAACCTAACAGGGTCTCTACCCGCCTCCCACCCTGCCCCTATTCCTCCCCGCCCCAGTGGTCCCACCTTTATTGCACTCAAACCCTCCCATCTTTCCAATAGCCAACCACAGCGCTAACTCAACACTACCTCCTCCATATTCCCTCTACTATCACACCTCCTCAACTGACATGTACAAGCATACCTTTCCTTTGCTCACTGCATGCACTCCTTGCATATCTTACATCCTACCAAAGCTCCACCATTCCCCACTCAACCACTACCACTGTACTACTACTCACACCACCACCCATGTCTCACCCATACTCAGCTCCTCCAACCAGCTCAAGAACCATCCCTATTCACCCCACATATTCTACCAACTATATTACTCAAACGTAAAGCATCCCTACAACTTAACATAGTAACCCTCCCACCATACCTATTACCCACAGAGAACAATCATAAAATTTCCTTATAAACAAACACATTCAAAAACTGAGAAAACTAATAATCTCATGCATATCAAAACTAGCCCTAAGTGGAGACATCCACCCCAACCCTGGCCCTACCATCTCCAACCCCAATCCTCATAATCAGACTAGAAATCACAACTTCTCCCATATTACAGCCAATAGAAAGCCAAGTGACTTCCTTCTACTAAGCCTAAATATTAGAAGTATATCCAACAAAGTCCATGAACTCCATGCCACCATAGACTTATACTCCCAAGATATAGTCGTCCTGACAGAAACCTGGCTAAAACCTCACATTACCAATGAGCAAATACTCCCTACAAGTTACGGCATACTAAGAGTAGACCGGCTAAACAAAAAAGGAGGCGGTGTAGCTATAATATTTAAACAGCATCTAAACATCCAGATCTTAAAATCATCAGCTCCACAAATAGGCAATGAAGAAATAATATATACCAATCTCAAAATTAACCGAAACAAAACCATCAACATTATTGGATGCTACTTCCCACCTGGCCAAAACATCCCTCCACTAGAAAACCTCCTCAGCTGGTCTACCCACCATCTCCCCCAAGAAACTATCATCTTAGGTGATTTCAATATTGACTGGCAATCCTGTTCTGGAAACAATCCAACCCAT
>NC_056727.1:1127918588-1127961245 GCF_019279795.1 Protopterus annectens | reverse complement strand
ATGACTTCCACTGGGCAGGCCTACTACATCTCTGCCAACCAGCAACTGCACACTTAAGCCCATTAATGCATACCCATGGTCCACCTACCTGGCACCCCTCTACAGCAGTCGTGACAAATACTTACTGCGAGTGCAGCTGGGGTATGAGCACACCCCTACACATTTCCCACTCTCCCTGTCTCAGGACACATGTCATACGTTTTGTCAACCCATGTATTATCACACTTGCACAACCTACTGTTTCATGTACACCTACATCCTGCTTGTATTGGTGTCAGCAGATTCACACATACCCTGAATTTTTGGGGTCCCGCAAGGGATACCATTATCCATGTTTTAAGTGTAGACCTTGCAGAACTCTCCCACTGGTACTTTCCTACTGGTGTTTTGGACAGCAGCAGTGTATTGATCTGTATTGCCTGTCTGTATGTCTGTCCGGCCTAGCTGGGCGATGTGGGGGGTACAACATTTATTTATTGGACCTCCCAGTCACATATGCCCAGGCTGTAAATATGTTACCCCTAATTGCTGTGAAATAGCCTATTTATGTACATGTGTATATCTACTCAGACATATATATTTTGTTTTGTGTGTATGTGTATATATCACTACCTGTTGTTTGTGTAAATATCTATCTATATATATCCATAGTATATCCTTGCGTGTGTATATATATATATATATATATATATATATATATATATATATATATATATATATATATGTATCCGTATGAATATATATGTGTATGTAAATTAATATAGATATATGTATATATATGTTTTTATCTATATATACATCTGTGTGTCCGTTGACGTATACATTTCCCGGACATGGACACTTACACATGCGTATTGGGATTTATCTCTGCTTCAACAGCATACTATTGCCTTAGTCATTATGACACCAACACTTCACTCCGGTGAACTTGTGCTCAGTATATTGCACGTTATACAGTGGACAGATGTCGCATGTTTTTCATGTCTGGGGTGCTGCTGCTAACTGGGATGTGATACAGTGTCATTTGACCTATTAATCGTATGCGCAGCCTATTATTCCTGCTACTGTGTTTCTTTCTGTGCACATTCATATTATTACTGATGATAGGATGTGTGTTTGTGTTACTGTGACTGTACGTCAACATGTTGTTGTCTTCATGTAGTTGTGTCTTTCTGCTTTTCCCGGTTTGGGGTTGTCACAGCAGAACTTTGTTCTGCTCATGGGTAGCGTATAGGTTTTATGTACTGGGCTGCCAGCCCTGATGCACAACGTCCAACAACGATATGCCCATTCAAGCATGTCTCCACGCAAACGATGCTCTATCTGGGAATCGCACCTACGTACTAGCTGACCTCCACGGGCC
The DNA here is from genome assembly GCF_019279795.1 of Protopterus annectens. Taxonomy (NCBI): domain Eukaryota; kingdom Metazoa; phylum Chordata; order Ceratodontiformes; family Protopteridae; genus Protopterus; species Protopterus annectens. The sequence goes on along the minus strand of NC_056727.1, from coordinate 1,127,959,882 downwards.
GCTCCATTGCACCTGGTGCAACATCCTAGCACTCCTGTGTCCATAATCGCATATCCATAGTTTCTCCTGCACACCCGTGTTGAGTTTCCACGCATAACAGCCATTATACACCTGATATTGCAGCCATGACACACCTTTACACATTGCCCTCTCATGAGTGTTCAGGCCCTACACACATTTTGTACCATGTCAAGTATTCACAGGCTCACCATCCATTCATATTTGCACATACGTGCCTTTCCTGGTGTTATGGATTACGAACGATTTGCGAGTTACAAGTGTAGGTGGTCGCAAGATGTACTACATTCCATCTGTTTACAATGTTGATGTAGCACTTCAATGATGTTATGGCCACTGGTATAACCCTGCCTCTGGTGTGAAGCTCTACTCACACTTGTGCAGCTTTATGTGACATATGCTGCAAGCACTTCATAATTCCTTACTTTCTCTGGATTCCTTTCACAACCCTTATGTTTGCTTTCACCTTTCGGCATTCCTTACATATCTATCTCTCTCTCTCTCTATATATATATATATATATATATATACACACATATGTATATACATATATATATATATATATATATATATATATATATATATATATATATATATATATATATAGATAAATATGTAGATATATAATTGCATATTTCTGTTATGTCTGTGGATATTTATCTATACACACATCTTTCTATATATATATGTATATATATATATATATATATATATATATATATAAAAGTTACAGCTGTACAAGACAACATACATTTACTATGCTAATAGCTGCGTACACCCACGCAGGCACACTTGCATCTACTTATTCTGAGTTACATATGTTTACAGGCACTTCTTTGGAATTACATGTGCCTTATTCCTTATGAAAGTACCGCTTTGATGGAATCCGGTTAACGGACCCATGCGAACGCGGTCACCTTTACATGTATAAATGTTGGCTTTACACAGCACAGAGATATTCATTACACAATTAATATGTGCTGTAGTCGTACTTGAACCGGGAATGCCTTTACGTTGGGCGGATGCTGTAACCACTACACTATTGGTGTTCTGGCTCATTTATATGTATACCCATGGTTCATAGCTACTCTGACATATGCCTCACCACTTCTCTTACACAGCAGGCATCCATTCTCTTGCTGGGAAGACCGCAGTACTAGAATTAGGACATTCCCTGTTTCCTACTGCTCTGGACCCGTGCTGCAAGTCTACTCACTCCAAGGATATTCAGAACTCCTACGCTTATAGTCCTCGCACATACACGTGTTTGATTGTCAGGGTGTTCATGTGCTGGTCCAGGTTTAGGCTCGGCCGACTGGTGACTAGAACTGCCCTGGCACTGTTCAAAGATCAGACATAGCACATGGACAGAGTTAGTCCAGCTGTTAACATTCTACTTGTGTTTACAGATGCAGGTGTTTGGGCACCTCTGACCACATTATTGGGTCGGTGCTACATAATTTAGGGCGGGGAGTGGTTCCACTATGTAATGTACATTGGGGGGTGGTTTCTACGTGTTTCCCTTCCCATTTGACTATTTCATTAATTTATAGATACAATGAATATTATTCTGGGCATCTGTTATAAATTCACTACAGGTATGCGATAGTCCTGTCAACAGATGTGACAGTTGGTTGGTGTACTTATGTGTACGGACTCGGGGACTCATTTCTACACTGACAGGGACAATCACAGACACTTCTACCATATCATTCAACACCTTTCCCACAAAGGTCACTGGCTTTGTGAGTGGCTAAGAGGCTGGTCAGTTATTGTGCGAATGCTCTGACGATTGGTAGCGTTGACATTGTCATGTGTACAGGTTGGGATATATTCTGGGGACTAGGGTTGCCACCATTTCAACTGGCCAAGATAGGACATTTTCAGAACACAGATCAGATTTTACAAGCCAACACATACCCACGGTCAGTAAAAGCCTATTGTAGTAGCGGTTTAGTTGCTTATTCTGTTTCTTGTAACATTTAGGTATTTTAGATACTGAAATAATTATTTTCTCCAACTATTACATAACATATGGGACATAATTATGTCCTACAATCCCAGGACATTTGTAATGTATTTTGTCAGGATACAACTGTCCAAAAAGGGACTGGCCCTCGCAAAGCGGACACCAGATTGTTTGAACCAACACATAGCCACGGTCAGTGCAGGTTTAGAACATTCCTTTGTTTCCTAGCTGTGAGCCTTATACCTTTGGCACTTTTGTTGTTTGCCTATTTCTTTTATGAATTATGTTTATTCTATCCTGATGTGACCACTTTACGCAACTCTTACATCCAGTATGGTACATAGTTATTTCCTACAATCACAGGGCATTTGGCATTGTATCATTGTTGGTCAGGTCACACCTACACACACATTAATTGTCCCTCACACAGTGGATCAGGGGGTATCCTGTTTACATCAGTGCCTTCATCACCCTTATACCATGTGCCACTATGCGAATGTGTGCAATATATTCTCTCGCTTATTCGTGTCGGGACACATGCATCATGGGCAGGTGTTTGATCCTGGGTAGTAGGTTCTGCATGACCATCTAGGGCTGGACAGTCTTGTGCACCACTACTGCACATTCCAACTTGTGTCCAGATATCTACAGGACTGGACTTTGTCTCTTCATACCCATTCTAATGTTTACACAGGTTACTTATCCCATGAGGGATATCCCAAAAATTGAACAAGACCAAAACAAGACAAATACCGACCATTCTTCTGGCATTACAAAAATGTGCTGGGGGTTTTACATGCAAGGGATACATAGTTTGCAATCCTGAAACTACCTAGGGTGACACTACCTACTACATATGCGTAGTGGTCACTATGTTTAGATGTGGCTGTACCAAACCAGTAGGCCAAGTATGGCCGGATTTGGTGGACGTTCAGGTATGGGAGCGGGTTGTGTGCTGTGGAGGGGATGCTGGGTAGTCCATTATGCATCCAGGTGTGTTGCATTTGATATGGCCAGTTCCATCAGGACCAATCTGTGGGTATGTGCCAGTGACATGTCTATACATTTGTATCGCACATTTTAATATTCATATGTTTGCGGGATTGTGTTCTACAGTATGGCCTGTCTGGTTGTATTGCAGATGTGTATACATGTTTTTGTGTTTCTTTCTGCTTCACCCGGTGCTCCCTCATACACCTCTGGTTCACCTATTCTACATACGACACAGTGTCGCCTTGGAGGTTTATACCATTACCCACCCCCCACACACACATATTCCTGACACTCCATCATCACTGCTTTGGTTGATGGCCCATGACATGGTCAAGGTAACACATTGCATACCCTACATATGTCAGGTAACTGTATAGTTGTGTGGACTACCCTGCCATGTTTGACTTTCCACATGCTATACCTCATGCACATGGGTACACTCCCATACCTAACTTTCATGACATGGTTGGTATACCCGGGTAATACTCGTTCAACTGTGACACATCCTGACAAGTTTGGCTTGGACCACTGATGTGCGGATTTTGGCCAACTGTTCTAATCATTGGTAGGAGGCCACCTTTTCCTATGTCCAGGATGGGATATATTCCGGACACATATCCGAGTGTACTGGACAACACGTACCCACAGTCAATGGTACAGATAATACTGTTCCTTTCAGCCTACATGTTGCCTTATTGTTGTAGCAATTTATATGCTCTTTCTGTTTCATTTACATGCTTATTCTATTTCCTGTCACATTTGGTATGTGAAATACAGACATACCTATTGTATGTAACTATTACATGCATTGTGGGATATAATTTGGTCATATGGTCGCTAGATATGTACATTTATCATTTTTTTTGTTATGGACACATCTGCCCAGCTGTGTAACCTCCCTCACAATATGGGTCAGCTGGTGACCCTGACCATAGGGCTGGACGTACCTATTGGCAGCTCGCTAACATATGATGCATTTCACTTCCACTTGTTATAACTATCTACACTGCATTGGACTACGGGCACACTGTTTTCAATGTCATTTGTTCGTGGGATAGGGACCTGTTATTCTCTACCGTGCATTTGTGTTTGCTTTTTCATTATGTGTTCATAGGAACTGTCTTGCATGCTTTGCATATGTTTCAGTATCCACGGACACTGACAGATGTGATTACTATTGCTTGCAAATTGTTATATGCAAGCATTTTAGGTTGCACATCGACAGCTGACATTTCCACACCTCCGTGCGGCACTTCGACACTCCCTATGCACTTGCGCGCTTTTCCTATGCATGTGGCCGCGGCGCGCCTTCATTAATATGCATTTGTCGCTACTGTGCCATCTTCACGCCACACGGTTGGCGCAAGCCGAATGCCAACCTTGCGCTGAGCTTCATGAATCCCGGGGATATTTTCTATTAATTTTCTGTTTTTTTTCCTCTTCTCTATTTTCTCATTATTTATTTTAACTGCATCTTGTCTCCTTTTCTATATCCTCTCCTATTTACTGTACTAATATAGTCTGTATATAAATAATAGTCTAAAATAATCTAGTTTTAAGGTAGACTAATTGGAATAGTGAACTTAATTAATTTTTATTACAATATTTATTAGATTAATGATAGTCACTGTTATTTTTATTGGGATTGGGGACATGCTCGTGATTAACCATGACATTTTCCATTCATGTACATATGTCCTTTGAATTATTTTCTTTTAGTATTAACATATACATAAAAAAGGAGGGAAAAATGTACTTTTGGTTAAGAGAAGTGAAGCTTTCTTCACATTCTATTTGTGTTGCCATAGCAACAGTAAACAATTGCTGCAGTTTATAAGGACACTGTGAATCTGCGAAGTGCATTTAGCCTCACAGATAACAAATAATAAAAAAGTAATGTTTAGTTATTAAAATGAAAAACAACCTAAACAAGGGAAAATACATACATAACAGGATTATTTGTAAATATTTTATGATTTATCCTCATAGGATTATTGTAAAAGGAAAACACTTCAAAGACCAATGCACGTTATGTTCAAGCAAGGCACCCTTTATTATTTGCAGCAAGGAGACAAAGCATGTAGGTACAGGATTTGTCTGGCTCTTTGATGAACAGTATGCTATTCTTATACAGTTCTCTTCATGTCACACAGAAAATGTTACTAGTCTATTGCTGACTTAGTTGGACACAGCTTTCTGTATGTTTCACAGAAAATGTTACCAGACTTATTGCTGACATGGTCAGATTATTTGCTGTCTTGCAAAAACATTTTGAGAAAAAAACAACCTGGCCTTGGGCTTATTTTAGCCCACCTTAACTTTTCAATTCTTCAATTGTACAGTTCTAATACATGTGTTACATGTTGTCTAGATTCAAGGTAGATTTATAGCTTTGGTACAAGTAATGCTGACTATGGTTTATACTTCCAAGCATCTATTGTTTTCTTTATCAAAGCTTCTAGCAGCTGCATATTTTCTAATGGCATAAGCAGAAATGAAATATCTCTTTGTTAAGTTTCATGACATTAGCAGAAATGAAATGTCTCTTGTTATTTTCATGACATTAACATAAATGAAATGTCTCTTGTTAAGTTTCTAATAGCTGTGCAGATTTATGCAGTGTGAACAGAATAAATGTATTAACTCTTTTAAACCTCGAATGCACTAAGCATGCATATTACTATTATATATTTTTCTAACATTTCCCCCCTTTTAATACTTTTATTCTACTTTCAAGATAAGTGTAAATAGTTTTTTTCTTCCCCTAACCTCTTCCTGCTCAGGATTTGCAGTTAAGAGAGTCATTCAGTTAAGCTCATGAAAGCATTTTCATTTTTTTTAGCAATTCTTCAAGTTCAGCATCTTGGTATAAGGTTTCTGGAACTGAAATGTCTACAAAACTTTTAATCAGTCTTTTTATGCAGGGGATGCAGCAACACACACATACCATCAGTAGGATTATTCCTACACAGATGGCAATCAGAGTGTTCATCAGGATGCTGCCCCAACCCCCAAACAATTTCTGGAAAAAGTCCGTCAATGGATTTGGTCCTGGTTTGGTCATGGCTGACACCTGCTGAATCACCTCAAGATGGTTGTCTATCTCATGTTTGTGGTCAGGAATATACGAACAGCCCTCCTCCTGGATTAAAGTGCACATACCTCCTCTCGCTTCGAGTGAAGTCAAGAGCCATGCGATTTTGAAGCACCACTGTTCTCATGGCAGTCAGTTTATCAGTCACCAATTCTAGGGCAGAAAAGGTTGCATTGCTCATTATTTAAGAAGCTTAGACAATTTTATCAGTTCCCAGATTGATTTCGTTGCTCCATATGCTGGCAGTACACCTTGACAGGCTTCTTAATTTCTCGAACATTCCGAATTTTCCTTTGAGGTAAAACTGCTGTGTGTTGTATGGCACTGCTGTGTGTCGTATGGCCGAACCAGTTACCCCAAAAAACAACTGCCGGACCAATTCTCAGGTCGCCATTTATATGCTTTTCTACTGCATATAAAGTAACAATCTTCTACTTTAGTAGTAACTTTACTATACCCTGACTCTGCATGAAACATTTTTTTGTCGATTATGGACAGTTGCTTATAGAGGTCAGCATTATGTTTTACTTCTTCAATTGTCATATGCATCAGTTCAACAAATGTATATTAGCTCGTGTTGCAACAGGATCTGATGTTATCAGGTTTAGTGTAGCATCTATAGGGAACAGTCACATTGCAATTGCTCCAACCCACCTTGACTGTATCATTCTTATAAAAACACACAGGTCCCTTCTGTCGAACAGACAAGTGCAATGCTACTTTATCTTGTGATGTGACATCTGATGTATCATGAATTAGGTTTTCCCAGGTCTTGTTGGCTCCTAGGGGAACTGAAGTTAACAGTAACCCCCCATATGCTGTTAGTAAAGCTGTGCAAATCCAGCAATTCAAAACATTGAAGGTTTTAGCATACACACATTTGATTGCCTGGGAAGTGCTAAAGTTCAGGTGCCACTCTGCATGCTTGTTCAGTTCAATTTGTGTGGCTGAGAAAAGGAATGGCCACAACAAAAAGATTATTGTCACTAGTACAGTCAACAGGATGGTTATGCAATACTTTTGTGGAAAAGGTTGTTCTGCATTTCTGTTTTCTCTGGCTCTTCCAAGTAGGTGTATTTGGATCTTACTGGATTCCGTCATCTTTACTTTGGACACGTGCTCTTACTCTCTGCCCTAATAGGACCTTCAGCACCGATGGTTTCTTCACTGGGGTTGAGGCAGATCAGTCCTATTGATCTGACCCCCCTTTGTAGCCAGACTTTGTGCTGAAGGCCCCAATGGAGAGGTAAGATTTTTGTCCAACTCAAAGTTCTTAACCAGCTTGCAGTGCATTAGGTGTATTCATGAAGCTCGTTCTGCTATCTTGACTGCAGTGGGTGTTGAAAGAAGCAACTTGTAGGGACCTTCCCACCTTGGCAACGCCCAGTTTTTTCGCTTGACAATTTTGATCCACACCCAGTCTCCTGGCGTCACTGCCACTTCTGATATTTCGGTTTGTTTTCTATCTGAAAACAGAATTTCACTGCAACAGATGTTTAGAACTCAACAACTTTTTCATATATTCAGCTGGTGTAAAATCAGCTGCCTGGTCTGATGACATGAGAAGTTTCCACTGGGGTATATAATAACCCCTTCCAAATAGTTTTTCAAAAGGAGTCAATCCTTTTGCTGTAGGGACAGTTCTCATGCTCAACAGTGCCAGGGGTAAACAGTACAACCAAGTTTTTCCTGTCTCAGCTATTAATTTTCTCAATTTGTTTTTTAGTATACCATTATGCATTTCAATTAACCCTGCAGATTGAGGATGCTATGCACAATAATTTTTCAAAGAAATACCAAAATGCTTACTCAACTGCTGTATGGTTTGATTTACAAAGTGTGTACCATTGTCACTGTAGATTCTTTCCGGAATACCAAACCTAGGAACGATTTCCTTGACAAGTACTTTTGCCACCGTAGCTGCATCTGGATTTTTGGTTGGAACGGCTTCCACCCATCTGGAAAACATATCTACAATGACAAGACAATACTTCTTATTTTCACATTTGTTCAATTCTATGAAATCCATACAAATAGTGTGACATGGATATGGTGGTGTTGGGAAACTCCCTTGCTTGGGCTTTATTGCCCCCTATGCATGATGTTTGTTACAAATCTGACACATCAAACAAAATTTTTTAGAGTAGTTTGTAAATCTGTACGTTGTTAACACCTGGTCCACCAGCTGTACCATCCCCCCTGTTGAGACATGGCACTGCCCATGGCTCAAAAATGCTGCATAGCGAAACAAATTAGAGGGTAGTATCAGTTTTCCCTCTCTAGAGATGTACAGCCCCTTTTCGAGGATTGCTCCTCATTTTATCCATTGCTGTTTTTCAGCTTGCGTAGTGAATGTCTGCATTGTTTTTAACATATCTAGATCTAAACTTTCAGAGGGTTGTAATTCCTTATTTAAAAAAATACTTCTGTGGCTGCTTGTTTTGCAGCTGTATCAGCTCTTGCATTACCTTTTGAAATCCTGTCTTGTTGCTTGGTGTGAGCTGTGCATTTACAAATGGCTACTTTCTGAGGTAACTGAATAGATTCTAAAAGAGCTAAAATAAACTGCGCATGATTTATAGGTTTGCCAGTAGATGTTATCAGTCCCTGGTTTTTCCACTGTTGTGCAAAAATATGTACAGCAGAAAAAGCGTACTGGCTATCAGTAAAAATGTTTACACATTTACCCTTTGCTAAGGTACATGCCCGTGCCAGGGCAATCAATTCTGCTGCCTGTGCAGATAAGTTGTGTGGTAAAGGTTTTGCTTCTATAATCCCAGTATCAGAGGCTACTGCATATCCTACTAGGTTCTGTCCTACAGGACCCCTTTTGCACGAGCCATCCATGTAGTATGTCACCTCGGCATCATCCAAGGGGACATCCGTGAGATCTTTTCTAAGTAGTGTCTTTTGCTCAATTACCTGCAGGCAGCAGTGTGGTGTGCTGTCTGCAGGGGTCGGCAGCAGAGTAGAAGGGTTTAAAGTCATGCATCATTCAATTGTCATATGAGGTTGGCTCAATAATATAGTCATACAGGAAAGATGCCTAGCAGGGGAAAGATATGCCACCTTTTCTTGTAGTTAAATAATCACGACTGCATGAGGTACTCTCAAAGTGAAAGGGTGGAACAAGACTACTGAGGCTGAAGCCTGTACTGCCATTGCAGCTGCAACTACTGCTTGTACACAGTGGGGTAAGGACCGTGCCACTGGGTCTAGTTGTGATGAATAGTAAGCAGTGGGGCATTGCTTATCCCCATGCTATTGTGTTAACACTGATGTCATGTAACCCTGCTTACAATCTACAGTTTGGAAAAAACGTTTATGGTAGTTTGGCAATCTCAGAACTAATGAGGATGCTATTAACTGCTTTAGTTTACAGAAGGCAGATTCTGCCTCTGGTGTCCATTGTAACAAATCCTGCGCTGCCATAGGCTTCTTATATATAAGGTCAGTCAGAGGTGCAGATTCCAAGGCATAGTTTGGAATCCAGCTCCAGCAAAAATTTGTTGTACCCAGGGAGGACATCATTTCCTTCTTGGTAGTGGGTTTTGGTGATTGCAAAATTGCTATTTTTCTGTCCTCATCTAACATTCTACCTTCCTTGGATATTACATATCCTAGGTATTTGACCTGTTTTTTCCAAAGCTGCAGTTTATTTTTATTTACCTTATGTCCCTCAGCGGCTAAAAATCGTAGAAATGCTATGGTGTCTTCTCTACAATCCTGCTGGGTGGGGGCCGCCAGCAAGATGTCATCAACATAAAGTAAAATCTGACTGCCTCTTGGTGGGGTGAATCCTGCCAAGTTGCTTGCCATTTCTTGTGAGAATATCGTTGGACTTTCACAATATCCCTGTTGTAGTTGCGTATATGTATAACTTTCCCCTGAAATGTAAATGCAAACCAATACTGGCTATCAGGGTGTATTGGTATCGAAAAGAACGTGTTGCTGATGTCTACCACAGAAAAATACTTTTGTTGATGTTTTAAATCATTCAACAGGGTGTGTGGGTCTGGCACCGAGGGTACCCTTGGTATTACTGCATCATTTACGGCTTGTAAATCCTGGACCATACGCCATTCTCCATTGGCCTTTTTAACTGGAAATAAGGGTGTGTTACATGGTGAATCACGAGATTCTACTAGTATCCCTCCTTTAAGTAAGGCTGCTATAATAGGCTTTATCCCTGCCTCTGCATCTTTTCTTAAGGGATACTGTCTTTTTTGTTGTCTGAATGATGACTTTGGCATGATAGTAACTGGTCCCGCTGTACGAATGAGTCCTACATCTGATTTCCCTGTTGACCAGAGAGTCTCTGGTATGTCTCATAAGGCATTCTCTTCCTCCTTTAATAGGAGTGCCAATCAGCTGTCCTCGCTAGACTGCAAGTGCACAGCTGGGTTGGTCTGAGTTATCCAATTCAACTTTTGTACTTGTATTCCTTGTTCTGACAGTTCTAGTTCTGTCTGTTTCTCCCATCTCATGACTTTTTCTACTAGGTCTGCCCATTTTATATTTTTGTTTTTGGTTAAGCTAACATGTGGTAATCGATTAGATATAAAGTGCAAAGAACTCCTGGGGCAATGAACAGCTAGCTACACTGTTCCCTTCTGTGTCCCAGTACAGGTTACGCAATATCAATCTGTTTGCATGATTCTTAAATAACTCTTGCTCATATTCCTTATCAGGTCCTGGTGTATTACAATAATACAGGGTACAGTGCAACAGGTGTTTCTTATCAATGTCAAGGGAGGGGAACTTGTTGATGGCTAGGTTCATTAACTCTTTGTTCACAGTCCCTGGACTAGTTGTAACCAAGTCCTGGCTGTACCAATAAAACATTTCACCCTCCGATTGCACTACAAAGGTGTTAATTTGTCACTGTGCTTCCATACCCTGCATGGTTGGGACTACTGCTATACCAAATAGCTGCACGAGGTCTCTACCCAAGAGGTTTACTGGGCATTTTGCAGAAACTACAATTCTGCTTCTTTGTGTCAATCCTGAAACTGAATCAGTTATTGCAATGTTACGGGAGAGAGGCTCCTGTTACAGCTGTCCATTAGCTGCTTTGACCAGTATGTAATCAGGTGACTCTGTGTTTTCTGGCAGTTTGGAGGGGTGTATCAGGGTTCATGATGCCCCTGAGTCACACAAAAATTTGACCTCCCTCCCTTCTACCAAGAGTGTAACTTCTGGTTTCATGTTTGTTAGAGCTCCAAGCTCAATAAAGCTAGGTCTAATATTTAATTTTCTTCATTGTCACTAACTTCCTGCACTTCCTCTACTCCCTCTATCACATTCTCATTTTTCCTTTCTTCGCTAGCCCCTTCTAGTGATTCTTGACTACCATATAGTCAGTCCTCACCCTCCTTGTCTTCCGTTGTTGCCTTCTTGTTTTTTTTTTTGCTATCCCTTGCCAAATGTCCCTTTTTAACGCATTTAAAACTTTCTCCCCTTTTTTCCGCCCTTCAAAGTCCTCTGATTGCTGATCAGATTGTTTGTTTCCCTGGGCATTTTTCTTGCCCTTTTTCCCAGACTGTACTACATAAACTTCTGCTCCATCTTCTACAGAAAATACTTGAGCTTTCTTTTTCTTTTTGCTATTAAAATGCCTTTCGGCATGCCTAGCATATTCAAATAATGATCGTAACCTGCTTGTACGATGGTCTACCATGTGTTTTGTAATAAAACTGCTTATAGGCGTGCTACTGCCTTTTAAAAATGCATTCTTTAACTGCTGTTCATATGGGGAATCTTGTGTTTGATCTTCAGGAAGCTGCATTCCACAGTGGTTATTAAAACATTCTAACAATCTGGCATAATACCGATCAATTGTTTCAACTTCTTGTTGGATGCATTGATTAATGCAAGTCCAGTCTGCCCTAGGTTTCCATTTTTCAGAGATGCGGTCTGTAAGAACTTTTACTCTGGTGTCTCTTTCTGCACTGCTGTGTGGGAGGGGTCTTTGTGCAGCGTCACGGGGATTCCAGTTCCCACTAATCATGTACCAATCTGGCACTACAATTTGTCTAACTACTTTTTCTATTTCTTCTCCATTTAGGTTATAACTCAACCTCATTCCTTGTAAATTTTCTGAGAATTTTCTAAAATTAAACTTTGGATGGGGAATTCCCTCATTCCCTCAGTGGCTTTCCGGATATCTTCCGGAGTCCAAGGTCTATACACTAAGATAGTTGGGTCCTGATTGTCTTGACCTGCCTGAGGATTGGGTACTTCTATAAGCAAGCATATTTCTTCTTCTTCACCTATAGATAGTGAATTCTTAACTATTTGCCATAACTTGATACCTTCTTCTGAATTACCTGCCTTTGTTCGGGACCTGGTCCCGATGGGATCTCTAATTTTAGTCAGTTTTAATTTCACAATATCTCTATCTTCAGTGACCACAGGATATAGTGGGGGTGGACTAACCTGTTCACTTGCTTCATATTCTGGTAAGGGAGGCAGAAGTGCTGATGCTATTGCTAAGTTATTATCCTCGTTATCTAAAAACATTGCTTTCAAATCTTTGTTTTTTTGTTCCCTATGGCTTACTTCCTCCAGCCACCTGTGTGCCTGAGGAATTCCTAATCAACGTTGCTTTTTTACCTGACCCTTGGAATTGTTTTTGAGATGTTTGATAAGTTTGATAAGCAAGAATTGTTCTAATTTTCCGTCGAATTCGTATTTATTAACCCATTTTGAATAATATCTAATATTGTCGGCGTGTTGCGACTGCATATATTTTGCGTCTTCCGTTAACGGTGGGTTTTGGGGTCTTTTGTGCAATTATTACCCATTTTGTTTTACCCTTTGATTGTTACATAACTTCTCTTAATTTTTAACGTGGTACCATGGATTTTGTTATAGTCTCTTCAGAATGACTGCTTACTTATTCTGTTTCTCCTGCTCTATGACAAGACAGTAATCTTTTTTGTCCCTGACTTGCAAGAAAAATACAATCTGACAAAAACAATACACATCTAGTCCCTGATCTAAAACAGAAAACAGAAAAATGGTAGATTCACCTTACCTGAGCCTACGTGATTGATCACCGATTCACGGAGACCCGTCCTTCCGTCACAGATCAGAAAGTGGCTGGCCTCTTTTAAACGACATTTCAGTCGGAGGACTTTCCATATAAGAAGAACCGATTTGGTTTCTTCCCCATACGGTTTCAACCACCTGGCCGTCTGATCCGAGGTGAAGAGAGGGTTCTGGCTCAAAGGACCAATCTGTAAAAGGAAAAAAACTTCAAAGACCAATGCACGTTAGGTTCAAGCAAGGCACCCTTTATTACTTGCAGCAAGGAGACAAAGCATGTAGGTACAGGATTTGTCTGGCTCTTTGGTGATCAGTATGTTATTCTTATACAGTTCTCTTCATGTCACACAGAAAATGTTACTATTCCATTGCTGACGTAGTTGGACACAGCTTTCTGTATGTTTCGCAGAAAATGTTATCAGACTTATTGCTGACATGGTCAGATTATTTGCTGTCTTGCAAAAACATTTTGAGAAAAACAATCTGGTCTTGGGCTTAATTTAGCCCACCTTAACTTTTCAGTTCTACAATTGTACAGTTCTAATACATGTGTTACATTTTGTCTAGATTCAAGGTACATTTCTAGCTTTGGTACAAGTAAAGCTGACTATGGTTTATACTTTCAAGCATCTATTGTTTTCTTTATCAAAGCTTCTAGCAGCTGCATATTTTCTAATGGCATAAGCAGAAATGAAATATCTCTTTGTTAAGTTTCATGACATTAGCAGAAATGAAATGTCTCTTGTTATTTTCATGATATTAGCAGACATGAAATGTCTCTTGTTAAGTTTCTAATAGCTGTGCAGATTCATGCAGTGTGAACAGAATAAATGTATTAACTCTTTTAAACCTCAAATACACTAAGCATGCATATTACTATTATATATTTTTCTAACAATTATATATTCCTGGAAACACAACTGAAATGTTCCCAAACTACATGTGCACTGAAATGTAGCTGCTTGATTAAAAGGTATTACTCACTTTAACATGCTGATTTCACAAGCTGTCTGCACTGTAAAAGTTACATTTTATATGTTACTTGAAATTGTCAGTCTCTAGAGCATATGAAAAGATACATATTACTTTTTGCAACATGTCATCTTTACAGTTACCTCACACTCTGTACAAAATCACTTGGTAACTGATAGCTATTCATTTAAAATATCAGTTTAAATATTATATGTGCCCTTGAAATGCTATTGATATTTTGACAAAATATAATCTGAACTGTAAAATGAATGACTTGAAAGAAGTGAAGTAATGCATAGATTTCAAAGACAGTTACTGACACTACAGTAAAAGTAAAAATATATATTCACAAGGAAGTATTGAAATGTTTTAGTCTTCCAGTTAAAATAGCTTACTGTCAACATTTTGCGATATCAGAAAGTTTGAAGAGCTAGGAAATTACTATTCTTTGTTTTTATAATGATTATTAGACAGATGTTAGTACTCTGCTTTGTTTAATGAATTGTGACAAATGTTTATGAGGAAAAGTAGACTCAATTACTCACATTGGACTACACATTCCTGGAAACTCAACTGAAATGTCTCCAAATTACTTGTGAATTTAAATGAAACTGCCTGATTAATAAGCATAATTTACTTTAACAACCTGAATCCATAAGCTATCTGCTCTATATATGCTGCATTATATATGTCACTTGCATATGACAGTCTCTAGAGCACATGAAAAAATACATATTATTTTTGCAACATGCTATATTTGCACTAATCATACATTCTAAACTAACTCAATTGGCAACTGCCAAGTTATTTATTTGAAACATCAGTAAAAATATTAATTGTGCCCTTGAAATATTGTTGCCGTTTTGACAAAACAAAACCTGAACTGAAAAAGGAATGATTTGAAGAAGTGAAGTATTGTACAGATTTCAAAGACAGCTATTGACACTACAATATAAGTAGAGATGTATACATGCAAGGAAATTTTTGAAATGCTTTATACTTTTAGTTAAAATAGCTTATTGTTAACTTTTTCCTTTATCATAAAATTTAAATAGCTAGGAAATTATTTCTAATTTGTCTTTATAATGTTTACTAAAGTGATGTTAGTCACTGACTTGTTTAATGGATTGCGAGTCATGTACAAGATGGACTGCTGAATGTTATTTCTGTTTATCTATGTTTGATGAATTTCTTTTATTAGTACTGATTTAAAACAAGGGAAAGAAAGGGAAGGAAAATCTCTGTTTTTGGTCAAGGGAGGAGAGGCTTAAGAGTATTCTAACTGCCCCGAGAACTCTCTAAGATGCTCTAAATGCTATTTAATTAATACTTACCTAAGGTAAGTCTTAATTACCATATAGGTACCTTCACATTCATTCGAGACCTGATGTGATTACTCATTCTGGAAGCAGGAGATGCCCTATGCAGGATGGAAATTGTCAGGGTGATCATAGTTCATTCTTAGACTCTGCTTTGTAAATCTATAAATATGTAAAAGCACTGCACACTAGAATGTAGGGCACCTCTACTCTGAGTCAGGGTACTATTGATAAGCCATGTCTTTTCATAAGTGTAAGTTGATGTTGGTGAGCTGAAAAGTGGGAAAGTAAAGGAAGACAGTACACCTACAGTAAATTCGTATTTCATTGGTAATCACTCATTGTCTCCTGTAGAGTCTTTATTATTTTAGTAATAATATATTTGTTGTTGGCTTATTTAATGTATGCTCCTCTGTTGCATTTAATTTATCCAAAATGACATATCTAACATGTTTGGGATCTCTTAAGGGTAACTAAATATTGGATATTTTCTAAGTCAACATAATAATTGTTTACACTACTAACATTCCATCCTGATATATAAAATACTATAGAACAATAATAGAATAATATAGAATTTCATATCTCTGTTAAGAAAATTCTCCATATTATAATTTAACATATGGAGCTCAGTTGATATTGTTGGTTAAAGATATGATTGATAATCCAATAGATCTATCTTTATCTACTGGATTAGGAATAACTTTCATTCCATGTTTAATGGGAAGTTCATGTTGTTGTTGTTTGTCTTTTGGCTTTTCTCGGTTAGGGGTTGCCACAGCGGAACTCCAGTCTGGTAATGATTGGCAGTAGATTTTCATGAATGCCGAGGTGCCAGCTCAATGTTCAACCTTCAACGAAGAAATGCCCATTTACGCATGTCTTTCGAACACCCACCCAACCGCGGGGAGGACATGCAGACTCCACAAAGAAGGCACTGCCCGCACTCTAGCCGAGAATTGAACTGGAGGGAAGTTCATATTTACTTGTATTTGATACTTTAGAATTAATGTTTTATAGAAGTACTTTTTTAAAGCCTGACCAGAAATTTACCCTACTTATATTTAAAGAAGAAAGAACATTAAATTACACTCCCAAGTTTCCACACATAAAAAAAAACATCCAATGTTATCAAAGAATATTGTATAACTACTTTAATCAAAATAAAAAAAGAAGCAAAAAGTTTCTTCCAACAATAACTTGAAATGGAATAAACATTCTTATCATTAAATGCTAATGGCTTAAATAATGCAAATAAAAGATCAAACTTACTAAAATATTTAAATCTAAATAAGGCAAACATAGTATTTCTCCAGGAAATGCATTTTAAGACTAATGATAGCTTTATTTGGAGACCTAAGGACTATACAGTCTTAGCTCAATCCTCCTATAGAACAAAGACAAAAGGAGTATCAATTCTCTGGAAGAAAAACATATTCACTCCAAAAGTTATTTATAAATATGAAAACAGGCAAGGTCTACTAGCATTTGTTAAAATTAAATTTAATAACAGAATATGGACCGTAGCCAATCTATATTGGTTCCCAGAAATTGGAGCAGGAAAGGTTAAAAAACACCTAGATTTTATTTCCAACAATTATAAAGGAAATCTTATACTGGGGGGAGACTTTAATTGTACCTTAGAAGCTTCTGAAACAACCAAGAAGTCTTTTTGCATAGCAACTATTTCAAAATCCTTAAAAAATGGATTGATTCATTTTATTTGACACTTTTAAAATAAAAGATGATAAATCCTTATTATTTTCCCACAAAGACCATAGGTTTGGAACACAAACCAGAATAGACAAATTATTCGTAGTTCAAGATTTACAAACAAAAATCCTCAACTTTTCAATAGTTCCATGCCCCTTTTCAGATCATGACTCTCTGATAATGAAGCTCCAAATAGAGTTTAAACCTTCAATCCTTTCAACTAGAATTCCATCATATATCATGAAAATTAAAGAATTCAGACCCTGGATGTTGTCAGAACTACAATTATTTCTTGAAATTAATAATACAACAGAAATCAGTAGAGTCATGGTTTGAGACTCATTAAAAGCATATTTATTTGGTATGACCCTTAGCTGGTACAAAAACAAAGTTAGAGAGTGGGAATCTGAATCATTAGACTTGCAAACCAGACTCTTGACAGCAAAATCTAAAAAAAAAATCAGAATTGCCCAGAAGTCAAAAAAGAAATAGAGAAATTAAATAAAAACATAATGAAAGTCTAACACACAAAACTTGTCTAGCCTTGGAAAAATAAAAAAATAAACTCATTAGCCACCTCCCCAGATATCTACATAACTTATCTACAAGAATTAAAATACAATCTAAAGCAAATAACATTAGTAATATATATCATGAAAAGAAAGGGGAAAAAGTATCAGATATAGGAGACATCCTTGAAGCATTTTGGTTCCATTATATGGAACATTTAAAAAAAGAAGATTTAGATACCAACCAAAAAAAATCATATATACAAACCTTATCAATATATAAAAAAAATCCTGAAAACTTAAAACTAGAAGTACAAAAAACTATATCCCACAAATAAATTGTTGACAAGATATCAGAAAGTAAATCTAATAAAGCTCCTGGGATAAATGGTATAATTATGGAAATTTACAAACTCTTCCCTTCAACAGTAATCTCCCTTTTTCATAAAACTTTGCTAGAAGTCCAGTCAGAAGCAAAAGTACTACCCTCATGGAAATATTCTCTCATAACACCAATTCTAAAAGGTAATAAACCATCAGACCTTTGCACCTCATACAGACCTATCATTACTGAATAATGATTACAAAATATTCATGTCAATACTAGCTAACAGAATGAAAATCCCACTTTCAAAGACAATTAATAATGACCAGACTGGATTTTTATATAACAGGCACACACATGCTAATATTAAAAGGATGCTTACTGTTATAGATTATGTGAATAAAGAAGATAGAGAAACACGTGTAATCGGATTAGACATTGAAAAAGCCTTTGATTCCCTCAACTGGGAATATCTATTTAAAACTTTAGCATTATTTGAATTTCCATCTCCCTTCATCTTATTACTAAAAAAAATATATATATTAATAACTTAGCCTACATTAAATTAGGTTCTTTCACCTCATAATCTATCCATATAACAAAAGGTACTAAACAAGGATGCCCCCTTTCTCCTATTTTATTTGGTTTGGCTATAGAAATACTTGCAGAAATAATACGCAAAAATCCAAGAATGAAAGGAATAGAAGTCTGTGACCAGTGCATATCTAAAATAATGCTTTTTGCTGATGATAGTTTATTAACCCTATCAAACTCCAGAGAGTCATTAGGAGAGCTAGAAGTAATGGAGAAATTTTATAAGATTTCAGGTCTACACTTTAATAAATCAAAATCAAAATTTCTATTTTTAAATAAGAAAAAAGAACTACAAGTTACAGATAAATCCATTATAGGAAAACAAGAACTTACGCCACATTATTTAGGAATAGTGTTATGCAAAAATATAAATGAAACAATATTAATAAATTATAAAAAACATTATTGAAACAATAAAAATATATATAGAAAGTGGAACAAAATTATATTAACTTTTGAAGACAGATTGCAATTAATAAAAATGGTCTTATTGCCAGAAATACTATATGTAGCATTAGCAATACAGTTAATTCCTGAAAGATACATTCTTAAAGAAATAAAATCATATTTAATCATATTTAATACAATTTTTATGGTATCCCAAAAAGAATAGAGTTTCTCTAACTCATCACATTAATCCCTGGAAACAAGGAGGATTGAACTTCCCAGAAATAGAAACATATATAAAAGCATCTGTGCTTAAAACTACAATAGACTGGATAAACCCAAATTATTTTGCCAACTGGAAAAAATGAACAATGGCTATATTAACAAATGAATTTAACATGTTTAAAACTATGCATGAGAATACAATATAATATAACAAAATCTTCTAAAACAACACTGATTAATCATTACATCAATTCCTTTAGGAAACTTTTCAATCTAAACATAGATCCAAAACTTTTGTTTGACCTTATAACCTCATTTACCATCACTTAGAAATTCCTCACAAAATATATAGGGAAACAATAACATCCTGGGAACAAAATGGATTCTTATGCTGGTTTCAATATATAAATAAATTAAATGTTTTAGATATACAT
The DNA here is from genome assembly GCF_019279795.1 of Protopterus annectens. NCBI lineage: Eukaryota > Metazoa > Chordata > Ceratodontiformes > Protopteridae > Protopterus > Protopterus annectens. The sequence goes on along the minus strand of NC_056727.1, from coordinate 1,127,940,280 downwards.
ATGATAAAAAACTTCTACAATATTCCAACACAGGACTTTTTAACCTTACAAAGCATTCTAACGTACACTCAAGATTTATGCAGATTAATTAATAATTCATCATTTAAAGATATTCCAAATCTAATAAGTTTTCTTTATGAATTTATATATATAATAGTTGTGAAAAGAAAAATTCCATTTTAAATCTATATAAAGAGTTAATAACATATAAAACAATTCCCAACCCATCATACCAGCAATCCTTAACAAAAGGTCAGTCATTGCAGTTAACAGAAGAAATCAAAACTAACATCTTACTATTAGTTAATTACACCTCTAACACACAGTACTGGAAAATATTTAACTGGGAATACTTACATAGAGCATTTTTAACACCAGATAGAATTAAAAAGATCAGTACTACTACAAATGTTTTTGTTGGAGGTGTGAAAAGTCAAATAAAGCAGACTGGATTCATATTTTTTATGAATGTAATAAGATTAAATCATATTATAGGTTCATAGGTTCATAGGTTCATACTAGGCTATCTGCCCAAGGGCATTTATAAGCCTAGCCCATAGTTATGTGGCTTTCACCACCCCTTTAGTTTGAAGAAAACTATGCCTATTATTTTGCTGTGCCTCTGTCAAGCAGTGACACTGAAGTAATCCCTGGGGTATATCTGCGATCTCCCATCCATTGGTCAAGATTCCTCTTGAACAAGGCCAGCGAGGTGCTCTGCCTCACATGTACCGGGATTTTGTTCCACAGCATAGGGAGTCTCTGGGTGATGAATCTGTCCCTCCAGCACATTCTATTAATAACCATGTCAAGGTTTAAGTCTCCCGCCCTTGTGGTTCTGAGGGATCTAGATTTTTTGAGGTGAAGCATATTCATCAAATCTGGGTTTGACATGGCCTTGTATGTCAAGCACAGGTCACCTCTGAGAAAGCAGTATGCGACTGAATAGAGCTGGAGTTCTTTCAGTCGGGCAGCATAAGACATATTTTTGAGACCCTTTATCCTTTTGGTGAGGAACTTTTGGGGCCTTTCCAGCTGCTGCAGGTGTCGGGTCAGATACATTCCGAATGGGGCATTGTACTCAATCATAGGTCTAATGAGTGATGAGTACAGGGGACATGACCTCCCTTGATCTAGATGTGAATCCTTTCATGATCAGGTGGGCAATGTAGAAGGTCTTCCTAACTACTTTAGCAACGTGAGTGTCAAACGAAAGGTTACTGTCAACCTGGGTCCCCAGATCCCTGATAACTTCTTCTGTGCTCAGTGGATTACCACCTATATGGTAGCTAGGGTAACCTTGTTTTTCCCGAAGGGTATGACTATGCATTTCTTGGTGTTTAACTTTAGGCCATGGCTCTGGCACCAGTTATCCATTTCTGTGAGGCCCTTCTGAAGGATATCTGTGTCAGATGTGTTTTCGACTATGGCGCCCAGTTTGCAGTCATCTGCAAACTTTGTCAGCCATAACCCTCCTGTGTTTGCTTGTACTTCAGAAAAGTAGATGCCGAACAAGAGTGGACCCAGGGCTGAGCCTTGTGGGATACCACTTGTGAACGGCTTTGAGTCTGACATGGCGCCAGCAACTCTGACCCTGTGGGTTCTGTCACTTAGCCAGTTTGCAACCCATCTTGTGATGTATGGGTTTACATTCAAGCTGATGATTTTTTCGATGATACCTGAGTGGGGTATTGTGTCGAAGGCCTTTGCCAGGTCGAGGTAGGCTGTATGGACTGCCTTACCCTCATCAATGGCCTTGGTGACTGTTTCGAAAAAGTCAACCAAGTTTAAAAGGCATGATCTGCCTTTGACAAAGCCAAACTGGGTTGGTTCCAAAGTCTGCAAGTTCCCTATGTCTTTATTTATGAGTTCCATTATGATCCTTTCCATGGCTTTGCAGATAAGGCTTGTCAAGCTAATGGGATGGTAATTTCCAGGGTCGGTGGAGGCACCGCCCTTGTGAAGTGGGACCACAGTCACCGTGCGCCACTCCTTGGGTATCCTGAGGTGAGGCTAAGATTAAACAGCTGTCCTAACTGCGGGTTTAATTCCTCATTGAGTTCGTGGAGTACACAGCCGGGGACACCATCTGGTCCCATGGATGCTGTGTTTTTTGCCTTGGAGAGCAGTTCTCACCTGGGCGTTAGAGATGTTTGGGGGCTACAATCCTGTGGTATAGATATCTCTCCTTTTGGGGAGGGGAAGAAGTTAGCACTGAACCTGTCAGCCAGTATGTTGGCAATGTGTGTAGGTTCAGTAATCTTCACATCATTTTGAACTAATTCTGAGCATATCTGGGAGTTTCCTCCTAGGTTTCTAACATAGCTAAAGAAGGCCTTATGATTGTCTTTTTGAGTCCTTGGCGATTTTCTCTCAAAATTTGCCTTGGATGATTTTATGAGGGCTCTTAGTTTTTTACTTATAATGATCAAGGGTGTCTTACCTTTCAAGGATTTTGCTCTATCTTGTAGTAGCTTCCTCCTTTTGTTGAAGAGCTTGTTTATGGCTGGGGTCCACCAGACTGGACGCTTGCCTTTGGTACAAAGAGTCTTAGTTTTGTTTGGGATTGCCTGATCCATGCAGTCCTGTAGGTGCTGGTAGAAGGCATTTGTAAGTGATTCAGTGGTTTGAGTAATGTTTACCACCGGCTCAGGGGCCTTAAAGGAGACCACACTAGTTTTTAGAAGTGTGAAGTCTGCTTTTGAGAAGTTTTTCACTGTGGTCTTTTTTATTTCAGGTGGGGGCGGGATGAGGACCTCCAACGAGATTAGTTTATGATCTGATCTCACCAGTGAGGGGTATACTTCTGGTGTTAAACATTGTGGTCCCATGTTCGTGATGATGAGATCAAGTATGTTTTCTCCTCTTGTGGGGATGGTGACAAGTTGTTCCATGGCATTTGAGTTTATGAACTCCAGGAACCTTTGGGCTAGAGTGTTTGGGCTTGAGTAGTGTTCCCAGTCTATATTAGGGTAGTTGAAGTCACCTAGTATGATGGTGTTTGGAGATACATTTATCCCCTCCAGTGTTTTCAGGAATGCCATGTGAGGTTCCTGAGTTTGAGAGGGTGGCCTGTAACATGCTACAAATTGCAGAGCAGTTTTGCCTATGGTTAGTTGCACCTGGATGGTCTCCAATGCATCGTGCGTTGCCACCAACCTTGAGGTGTTGGTGTCCTTTATGAATATGGACACCCCCCCTCCTTTCTTGGTGTTCTCCGGATTTTGGGGCCTGAACGCATGATATGAGGTAAAACCTGATAGTGCTGGGGTGCTCTCAGGAGCCTTGAACCAGGTTTCTGTCACAGCACAGACATCGATGTTCTCCATATTGAGAAGGGCCTCGAGTGCGTGCATCTTGAGATTGAGACTTCTGGCATTGGAATGGAATCAATCATTTTTTACAAGCTTTATTTAATGAATCCTTTACTTTAACTAAAGTATTGATAATTCTAAAGGTAAATGAAGGTCCCTACCTGAATAAGACAAATATGTATTTGTTATGGACAATACTTGCTATATCTAGGAAATGTGTAACCAGAAGGTGGAATTCAAATACACCCCCGACCTTGGAAGAATTTTACTCTTTACTGAAGACAACTGCATTGATGGAAATAAAAATCAAAGAACTACAAATCTATCCCAGGCCATTGGTAAATAATCCTTGGAAGAAAGTTATAGCTTTGTTGGACACTCTGCAATAATCAATATTGTATCTCTGATAACTGATCTCTTAATTCTATATTTAATAACATACAGTGTATATAATTGAAAGTCAGGCTATTGTAAATATCGTATATAGTTGTTTAAAATGATATTTAAAAATATTATGTAAATGTTATTTTAATTGAAAATAAAAAAAAAATATTTGAAAAAAAATTTCTTCCTTAAAGTAAATCCTTGCAAAAAAGTCCAATATACTTTGACAGTTGTGACTCAGGTTTAGGCATTCTGTCATACCTCTCAACAGATTTTCAAAGAATTTCCAGATTTTTGGCTCATATTTTTGGTCAGTTCCTTATAAAATTTGTGGTTGGGGTTTGGTATAATGGTTAAGGTGTTTACCTCCCAGTCACAAGATAAAGGGTTTACTTCTCACATTTTAAAGGGAAATTGGCAAGGTTTAAAATGAAAAGTAAGGTCACTAGCTTAGTACTTACCCAAGGAAAATGAAAAAAGTAAGGCAACTAGCCTAGTACTTACCAATAGAAAATGAAAAATAAATTAAAGCACCATCCATGTCCCTAACCAGAGATTACTGCCTGAGCAAGAGGCATTCCTTCAAAAACTGCAGGCATAAACATAATCATATGTGGTGCAATATCAACATTAACATTTATTCACCTCATACCATAATTAGTTGTGATAATCTGAAATAGCTACCATTTCAAGACAAGCCACCACTACCACGTTGATAAATTTGTTTCCCTTATATGTAGTTTTTGCAGCTCCACCCCCTCAAAAATTGTAGATATTTTTAGAATACACATACCAGATTTGATTACACTGGAAATGTTTTACTCTAAGGCCCTTATGATTAATCAAGCCACATCACCTATAGCAATGGTGTGAAGGTTTAGCATGCCCTGATGTGTACCCCTGTTCCGAAGTGTGTAGTGTTGGCCATCAACCTTTTCTTCATTTCTGCCCTGCTGGATAGAATGAAGTTATCCCATGTCCTCAGTAGTGTTATGCTCCTGAGTCTTATCCAAATTCTTATGTCCTCAGGTACACTACTGAGTGCTTGTTCCCATACCAAAATTTCAAAAAGTAGCAAGTTGGCATCCACTTTCCTGCATATTAAAATAAGAGCTTATTTCTGTAATGAAATCACTAACACTGTCTTCTGCTTTTTTCTTTTGATCTTTAATAATTTTCCTATAAGGTTCATAGGTTGTTTTAATGCATTTTGCTAAAACATTTCATTTTACTTTAAAATAATCTAGCTTGTGTAACAAGTTAAGTAGGGGTTCTAATCTTACTGCAATAAACTGGTGTACATGTGTGTGTGCTTAGTCAAAAGAGAATGAGTCTGTATCTACTGTCAACAATTCAGTCCCATGGAAAACAGATATATTTACATTTGTACATGCCTACACATCCATTTCATACAGGCCACTCAATTTCTTTTTTCAAAGATCTGCAAACTGTCCAGCAACAGTACAAAAGTCAGACTTGTGTCATGGTGGTTGCATTCAGAACTGTGTTCTGTAGCTTGTGTAACTAGTTATGTAGGAGTTCTAATCTCACTGACTTCAACTGTTGCATGTGTATATGTGCAGTGAGAAAAGCATGATTCACTAAAAAAGCCTGACTTGTGCTGTGGTGCTTGTGTTAAGTACTTTGTTCAATAGATATTTAGGTTGGGATTATAGTTTCATTGTGGTCAACTGTTGTGTGTGTGTGTTTCTATTCAGTTAGTTCACATTCTTGAGACCATTTTAGAAAAGCATGCGAGGCGCTCCTACTACCATGTTCTTCTTCTTCTCACCAGACACTGCTGATGTCATCAGCTATAAGGTGTTGTCTGACCCAATGAAAGGTACAATGTTAAGTTGTCAATCTCGCCTTCATTCTTGCTGGATGGGTTTGGAGCCGATCCTCGGCCCCGACTCGGCCTATACTAAAGCTTGAGAGCTAATTTTACTGGCTCGAGGCAACCCTATATCCCATGATGCTAGGCGCTAACTACCCAGATCTCGTTTGCTGCTTTCACTAGCGAGGTGCTTTTTTTACCGGCTCCACAGGTCAGTGAAAAATTTTCAAATTTTTCTACTCTTTTCTTAGGATTTTTCCTCTTTATTTTAAAAATAGACTAGCATCTTAACCTCCTTAGTATACCACTTCTGTTGGATTCCCATTTTGTTAATCCCTAATCCCAAAAGTTATATCCCTCCCCTGTTAAGGTTAGGCCTTAGGCCCTTTCCGTTTTTTTTCCCATTCCCTTTTTTTTGGGACAGTTCGGTGTGTGTCTGGTTTTGTTAACTTTAATTTTGTTTGTGTGTTACTGTGTGTGTGTGTTTTAACTTTCCAAGGAAGATTTTTCTTCCCTTGACAGCTTAATGTCTAAAGACATTATAGTCTCAGGCTTCAAGAAGTGTGACTCGTGCTGTCAGAAAATGTCGCTGACAGACGGTCACACTTCTTGCGTGTATTGCCTGGGATGCCTGCACCTGCAGGACTCTTGTTCTGCTTGTCATGCGTTCAGTCCAAGAGTCCTGCAGGAGCGCAGGAATAAGTTAATTTTGAGGGGCTTATTAAAGCCCGAAGATTCCCCAGCTAAGTCCTTGCCGGGGAAACCTTCGAAGCCATCCAAACCGTCAGCTCCGTGCTCCAAGCCTTCAGCTGGTGGCTCACCTACTGCGTCATGATCGGCTCCGGCTGGAGCCGATATGTCTGTGTTGCAGTCTTCTGCATTGGCTCCGGCCGGAGCCGATGCCTCCAAGACTCTGTCTTCAAAGTTGGCTCCGGCCGGAGCCGATGTGTCTTTGGCTCCATCGGCACCACTAGTCTCGGTGCCATCTTCCACCCACAAGAGATCTAGGTCTCCATCTGTGGAGTCCATTCACTCGGCTCCGAGATCGCCTTTGCTCTCGGAGCGGAGCCATTCCTCTCGGTCTTCCAGGCTTTCGGACCATGACCTCGAGAGGGTGGTTAGCAGACTCCTAAAGTCTCAGGCACTGGCCCAAATGCTTTATAGCCCATCTCAATAGACAGTGGCTATACCCATACCATCTACAATTCCTCCCCCGACTCTGTCCCTGAGTTCGGAGCCGGAGCTCCTCAGAGCCGTGACCGTCGAGATGGAGCCAATACCTCCCCCTTTGGCTCCGTCATCTGCTCCAATCTCTTGCATGGTCCCATCCTTGGAGGGATCCGGGCACTTGGACTTCATCGGTGGCTCCGAGGGGGCGAATGATATCGGACCCCTGTCCGACCCCATTCTCCCTCTCGGAGCGTCGGCGCTGGTGAGTTCGGCCCCGACATCGGCTTCAGAGCCGTCCCTCTCGATGCTGTCTGGGGTTCCTATTTCTTCGGAGCGGGAGCCATCTGTCCTGCCTGATAGGGGTGCTTTCGAGGTCATGAGGAGCGTACTGGCCCCAGTGCCTGCTCCACGGTCAGCTCCATCAACTCCTCCCACTGTAGTGCCTGCTGCGGTCTCTACCCACTCTTTCATTCCTGACCGTAGAGATCCAATGCCTCAGGTTTCCCCATTGAGAATATCCTCCTCTTCCGAGGTTTCCCCTGATCTGTCAGGTGAACCCCCTCGAAAGAGGACATGTAAGAGGAAGCATGTGGACTCCGCTGAGTCCATCACATCTGATACCGACTTGGATGAGTTGGAAGGGTCCCCACGGTCCCCCTCTGAGGATGTCTCCTTTTCTGACATCCTTGAAATCCTCAAGCAGAGGGGGAACTGGTCTACCCTCAGTCATTCTGAGGACAAGTCGGTTTACCTGGAGGCATTTGGTTGTCGCCCTTCCACCTCCTGGGTGTCTCCGCCTTTTGATCCCCTCATGGAAGTGGTGGCATGGAAGGCATGGACGGCCCCTGATACGATGGAGCCCAGCCCACGGAGGCTTTCCAAGTTTATCACAGCCCTGTCAGATAAACAATTTTTAACTAAGGGTGTCCCAGTTGATGCCATGGTGGTGGCTGCAGCCAATAAGAAGGAACTGGCCGATCCTTCAGTGCCTATCCACCCTACTAATAAGGAATCTAGGACTATTGATAGGTACGGCAAGCGGATGTTCTCTTCAGCGACCTTCACCATGTGGTCGCTGAATTTCTTGTGCCATTTCACCCACCTTCAAAGAGACATTCTCAAAGAAATGGGTGATGCCCTACAGGATCCAACAGCTGTGGGGTCTCAGGACAAAATCAACTCCCAGCTAGGAACCCTAAATTCCATTGTCAACTCCTCTATGTGACTTATTTCCTGTGCAGCCAATGGAGCGAGTAGAGCCGCAGGCAGAGGTGTGGCTTTAAGGTGTCATGCCTGGATGTGGCTTTGCAACTTCGCAGACCCCTTCAAGGCATCCTTCACTAACTCCCCCTTTGATGGTTCGGCATTGTTTGGACCTCAAGTGAAGGATGCTTTGACCAGATGCGAACAAGATGGCAAGACTCTCTTTGCCGTGGGAGTCTGTTTTTCAACCCAATCTAGACCATATCCTAAGGGTCAAAAGAGTGGAAAAATGTGGTTCTGCAAATCACAGGGAGTCACGCCTAATGCAAGAGGTCAGTTCCCCCCGAGAGGCAGGGGGGAACAACAATAGACACCGCCCTAGAGGCAGAGGAGGTCCGCCGAATAAGGGTAACAGAGAGTCTCTCTCTGACAAACCCTTCCAGCATCCCTGAGAAACTGCCCGACTGTCCACCTTCGGAGGCAGTTGGGGGAAGGTTATCACAGTACCCAGAAGCCTGGCTTTCTCTCACACAAGAAAAATGGGTACAGTCGATTATATCCGAGGGTTACAAAATTCCCTTTATCCACACCCCAACTCAGCCAAAAGGGCCCCTCCCAGATGTTCAACCCAGTCTAAGGGAACAAGCAGTACTAGAAATATCAAAACTGCTAACAAAAAGAGCCATCCAGCCAGTCCCAGCAGACCAACTAGGATCCGGAATCTACTCCAAGTTCTTTTTGGTACCAAAAAAGAAAGGGGACTGGAGGCCAATATTGGATCTCAGCAGACTAAACAAGCCTGTAAAAAGAACGAAGTTCCGGATGGTCACACTACAGTCCATTCTACCCTTTCTGGGTCAGGACAATTGGATGTGCTCAGTGGACCTTCAGGATGCGTACTATCACATCAAGATGCACAGGCGCTCCAGGAGGTTTCTCCGCTTCCGGCTGGGGGCCAGTCACTACCAGTTCAGGGCCCTGCCCTTTGGTCTCACTACAGCCCCCCGAGTGTTCACCAAATGCATGGCAGTGGTTACGGCTCACCTGAGACGTCAAGGATTCCAGGTGTTTCCATATCTAGATGACTGTCTCCTTACTGCCACCACCAGGCATCAGCTTCTTCTTGCCAGAGATTACACCATTCAAACTTGCAAAGGACTAGGTATCTCCATAAATTTTGAAAAGTCTGCCTTGTCACCTTGTCAGTCTATTACCTTCATAGGCGCCCCCTTGGACACCATACAGCTCTCAGCAAAATTAACAGAGCAAAGAGTTTTAGATATTCAAAATCACGTTCACATCCTCCTTCAGAGCAAAAGAATCCAGGCCAGGTTTGTTCTAAAAGTGTTAGGTCTCATGGCTGCAGCCATCACGCTACTTCCCCTTGCTCGCTTTCACATGCGGCTCCTTCAGTGGATGCTCTTCTCCCAGTGGTCCTTCCAACAGCTTCCTTTGACACACAACATCTTAATAACTCTATCTTGCAAGAAACTTCTGTCTTGGTGGATGGTCTCCCCTCAAGTCCTTCAGGGCAGACCATTCGTTCCTTCCCCTCCGGTCGCCACGGTCACATCGGACGCCTCCCTAATTGGGTGGGGGGGGCATTTTCTGGGCAGGACAGTCCAGGGTACATGGCAACCTTTCGAATGCCACCTACACATAAATGTCCTGGAGATGAGAGCAGTGCTTTTGGTGTTGCAAGCCCTCCAAGACTCTCTTCCCTTAGGGACTATTGCAATTCAGATGGACAATATGTCCATAGTGTGGTATATCAACAAGCAGGGTGGAACCAAGTCCTATCCCCTGTGTCGAGAGGCACTCAGACTTTGGCAATGGGTGATTTCTTCTCGGTGGTTTCTGATAGCAATGCATATCCCCGGGAAGTCCAACATCATAGCGGACAGGTTGAGCAGAGCTATTCTCATGCCACATTAGTGGTCTCTCAAGCAATCAGTAACAGAGGAGATTTTTCAGAAGTGGCGTCTTCCTTGCTGCGATCTTTTAGCAACACCTCAGAACAGCAAGTGCCTCGACTTTTTCACTCTCTTTCCCCTTCCAGGCCATCCCCCCAGAGACGCTCTAGTCCATGATTGGCCTTGGGGACTTCTATACGCCTTTCCCCCCTTTCCATTAATCACTCAGTTGATTCAGAAAGTTACCGCCTTGAGAGCCAGGATGATCCTCATTGCCCCTTATTGGCCTTGACAGATATGGTTCCCGTTCCTGCATCGTTACCTTTTGGAACAGCCTTGGCATCTGGACCCAGTGCCAGATCTTTTGGCCCACCAGTCAGGGCAGCTGCACCAATCCCTCCAATCTCTCAACCTCACAGCTTGGTTGCTCCACTTCCATCCCTAGCCAGGCTTCCCCTGATTTCCAATTCTGTCCATGATATTATTGTAGCTTCCCTTAAGTCCTCTACCAGAAGGATTTATACTAGTGAATGGAAGCGTTTTTCCTTCTGGGCAAGGGCTAGGAATATAGATCCCTTCACTGCTCCTATACAATAAGTTCTAGATTTCCTAGCTGAAATTTTTCATTCAGGCTCTTCATCCTCCACAGTAAAGGTTCAGTTAGCAGCCATTTCAAATTTTCACATAGGCCTATCGGACTCCAGCATCATGTCACACAAGCTTTGTAAAGCCTTCCTTAGGGGTATCTTTTTACTCAAGCCCCCAATCAAAGACCCCCCACCACAGTGGAGTTAAATTTTATTTTAACATCCTTGATTCTTCCTCCCTTTGAACCTGCAGCTTCCTGTTCTTTAAAGTTGCTCTCTTGGAAAATTCTCTTCCTAGTTGCCATAACTTCTGCTAGGAGAGTATCAGAACTCCATGCCCTTTGCATTCATCCTCCTTATCTAGTTTTCCACAAAGACAGAGTTTCTCTCAGAACTAACCCATCTTTTTTGCCCAAGGTGGCTTCTCAGGCAAATTTAAATCAATCTATCAATCTTCCAGTTTTCTTCCCTAATTATTCTAACAGGGTGGAGCAAAAACTGCATTATCTGGACGTTCATCATCAGCTCCGTTACTATCTGGACAGAACTAAACAAACTAGGAAATCTGATCAGCTTTTTCTGTCCTATGTGGAAGGTAAAAAGGGCCTTCCGGTTTCCAAAGTAACCTTGTCTAGATGGCTGTCCTCTGTGATTACCTGTATCTATCAACTCAGATGTAAAGAATTATCTTCTAAGCCAAGAGCCCATTCAACCAGAGCTTTAGCTACATCAACAGCCTTTCAAGCTAGATTGCCAATAGATACTATTTGTGCAGCAGCCACATGGGCCTCTCCTCATACCTTTATTACACACTACAAATTAGACATGGCCTCCAGAAATAGGGCAAATTTTGGTTCCACCGTTCTCAAGAGCCTGTTCTGATGAGCCACCCGGGATGAAGGTGCTAGGGACGCATTCCCATCCAGCAAGAATGAAGGCGAGATTGACAACTTAACATTGAGAAGTTATGTACCTACCATAACGTTCCATGTTAGTTGTCTTCTTCTTGCCTTTTTGCTTGCATCCCACCCGCCATCCCCCTAGCCTGGATAGACCGAAAGGATTCCCTTTTTCTTATCGGGGTCTTCACCTTACACAGTTTGAAGCCTAAACTGGTTATCCTTGGGTAGCTATAGCTTCAGGTAGTGGCACATGGGGAATCTTTCCTCTTCTCCTTCTCTCCCTTGGGTTGGGAGGCTAAAATTGCTATGTTCTCAGCTACCAAATGAGATCTGGGTAGTTAGCGCCTAGCATCACAGGATATAGGGTTGCCTCGAGCCGGTAAAATTAGCTCTCAAGCTTTAGTATAGGCCGAGTCGGAGCCGATGATCGGCTCCGAACCCATCCAGCAAGAAAGAAGGCGAGAAGAAGACAACTAACATGGAATGTTATGGTAGGTACATAACTTCTCATTTATGCTGTGGTGCTTGTGTTAACTACAGCATCCTGTTGATTGTTAAGTAGGAGTTCTAATCTCATTACAGTCAAATGGTGTGTGTTTGTGTGTGTGTGTGTGTGTGTGTGTGTGTGTGTGTGTGTGTGTGTGTGTGTGTGTGTGTGTGTGTGTGTGCATTTATTCAACAATCAGTCTACTGACGATTTTAAAATAGCAAGTGAGTCCATAGCTATGTAAGACACTCCTCCAAACATCTTCTTGTTAACATACACTGATGATGTCATCGTCTATAAAATGCACTCTGACACTATATAAGTCAAACTTGTGCTCTGGAACTAATATAATGTACTGTGTTTTCCATCTTCAGTAACTAGATACAGTTTGTAATCTGACAGCAGGCAATTTGAGTGTGTATTCATTCAAGTAATATTTTGAGACAATTTAATACCAAGATGTGACTCCACATCCATGTCAGACACTCCTCTCATGTTCATCTCAGCATACAATGATGGTATCATACTCCATAAAGTGCAACATGACAGTGTTAAAGTCAGATATATATGGTGGTTCTACTGTTACATTACATGGAATTCAGCTTCTATACCTACACAGGTGTAATGTTCAAATCGGGCCCGATATGCTGCTGTGTGCATGGCTGGTGGCATGTTATGGCCATTGTATTATCTTTTGAATCTCATGTCATTTCACCTAGAATAAATAGTTTGATAGATCAGGACATAAACAGCATAAATATCAGAACAAAGCTTTTGAGTAAAATCTCTTCTTCAGTGTTTAATAAAATTGCCGTACCATAGCACAAGCATATATATATATATATATATATATATATATATATATATATATATATAACCACACAGCCAATCAAAGTACAAACTTAACAATAGCAGCATTTACATCCTTAAAGTACCCCACATCTTATAAAAGTTCCCTTAAAACTGAGCCTCATTGAGGCTTATGTTCGATCATATCTATCTTTTAAAATAGGTTTTATACTATTATTCACATTCAAACCTGGCATATGGTCAGCTCTAAAAAAATTTATCTATTTAAATTCGGCCAACTCCATTGTATTTATTAAATCACTGCCATTTTTTTAAACACAACTTGCAAGATTCTAAACTGAAATTTATGCTCAGCACCTGTAGTTGCTATATGCTTAGCCAAAGCATTTGTAAGGACATATCAACGAATGTCAGAACAATGTGCACTTATTCTCTCTTTCAGTTTTTTTATTTGTTTTACCAATATAGAAACATTGGCAGCATACACAGCAAAATAAATCACATTTTCTGTGTTACATGTTCCAGCAGCTCTAAATCCAAATGGATTATGACTAATTGGGTGTATAAAATTTAAATCCTTATTAATATCTGCACAATGTGGGCAGTTGTAACATGGTTTAGTGCCAAATTTATTAATTTTTTTGTAGCACATTATCTCTACTTATATCCTTATAGCATAAATGTTGCTTTAAATTCTTTTCTCTTTTAAAAAGAAAATGTGGTGTCACCTACTAGATCAACCACTTCTTGACTGGATGTAAGTATAATCCAGTTATTTTTAATTATTTGCTTAACAAGACCTGTGTGTCAATTATATTTCATCATATAATTCAGTTTATCCATAGTTCTGTTTGGTTTGGCCCTCTCCACCATAGCATTATTAGCCTTACCACTCAAATATGGTCTGCCTGTGTCATTCCTTAACCCAGTAACTATCCCCTTCATTTGTTGTACTATAACTTCATTATAACCCCTTCCCATAAATGGAATTGGAATTCTGACTGCTTTTCATCCAAGTCCTTTGATTTCCTGAAGACCTGCTACTTTGTATTTCGCCTAGACTGAGAAGAACCTTTAACATGGCCCCATGAAACCAACATCCCCCCTTTTCCCTCTGCCCACATGACTTCATTCCTGCAGAGGACTGGAGAATATCCTCATTTCCAAGGTGCATGCACATATCATGAAGCAGAGTCCTTAAATGAGAACCTGCAAGTGATCTCCAGACCACTGGATGTGTGATTGCCAATTCTGTCATGGGGTAGTGCACATGTCACATATGGACAAAGGCAGTATGTAAAGCGATCATATAGATATCTTAGTTTTTGTTTAAATTGTATAATAATGGATATTATTTTATGTGATGCTGGCCATTAACTCAGTAATGTCCTGTGACCCTATGCACATGTCACATACTGATGCCATCCAGAGGTGCTATGTTGAGGTGTGGATGTATGATAGCTCTACAAGAAGGGTATTACAATCTGTGATGTGAGGTAATGTATTGATGGCCATGGCTACTATTTGATTATGTTCCTTCCATAACAGCTGTAGTAATATGCCTCCTGAGAACTGTTGACATGGGATGATATCATGTATATTGCTGGCCAACTAAGACATGCGTTTTTGTAGTGGGGCATATCAACATTCTATGCAGTTCTCACTCAACCATTACCATGACACTTGCAGTATGGCACATGCGTGCATGTGTATACCTATCATAATTAAATGCTCTGTGACATACATCAATATAAAGTCATACTGACTACATGGGCATGTCAGTAGTTTGTCATGCACATATAATGCTGCGATGTACACAAACATATCACATGTTTTGATTCAACTGCAACCTTATGGAATTCATTGTATGGGCAATCTTGTTGCTATTCCCAAGGATTATTGAGTTGGCCCCCAACAGCATTGTGTAACTATCAGCATTTGTGTCAGCAACTCTTCTGCATGAGCGACATCCATCTCATTCCCACTCACACACAGCATAACAATGAAAACATATGTTGAGCAGTTAATATGATTATGTGACATTGGTAGAGTTGTATGACTGTATGAACAATACCACTGTTTGGTATGTGCCGAATAACCAAGGTTGTAGTTGGAGGAATTTTCACAAATCATTTATTTAAATAAGTGTGAAATGTTAAGGGGGAATAAACAGGTATGCATGGAGCTGTTTGTGGATGCCACCACCCATACTAAATTGCATAAAATAGACAATCTACAAGCTAACAGTTTGTCTCAAAATGTACCACTGGTCCCCCAGCCTTCACACAAAGTACACATGCAAGCATTACTCAGTTTATTTTCTCAGGAGAGCAGTTTATCTGTGCACTCTCTAAAGCTAAAAACACAGAATCAGTGGGCAATGACAACATCCCAGGTTGCCTATATAATAATTTAAATTTGACATAGTAGATACAGTTGGATTCCTACTTAACCACAGTCTCCAGACAACCTATGTTTTCGCAGAAAGGTGTACAGCAACAGTTATCCATCTGAACAAAGGGGGACCATCACTTGATGCAGGGAATAATATACCCATAATCCTAACTCTTCTCATTTGTGTGGCAGGCCAATGACTCATCATGGGCCATATCATAAAATACACAGGTAATCTTCCAACTGTGTATTCTACCCATTTTTATTTGTTAAGGCTACATCATATCTGTTAAGTCTGGTTGATGACTTCAAGTAGCTCGTTAAGGGCATGCCTGAGGAAAAGACTGTCATCCCATATAATTTGACTTTGCCAAGGCATTTGACACAAATCCACACTCAGATTTTACAGAGAAACTGCCTCAAGTGGGCATAAAAACCTACATCACCAAGTGGGTCGACAAACCGATCATGTTCAGGACACAATAATGTCAAAGTGTGTGAAGTCACCTCTAGCAAGAGTCCAATGACCAGGTCCATACCTTAGGGTTCTGTATTAGGCCCTTTTCCGATCAGTATTTAAGTCTCAGAAGTCAAGACAAACGTATACATCTTATGTCTAACCAGCTGTGTGGATGACTACAAATTGTTAGCAATTATTAACTCTCACAATGCTGTTGATATACTGCAGAATGGATTAACACTCACAAATGACGGTTGCCAGAGCAATGGAGACACACTAGATGAACAAAAAGCATAATTTGTCCCTTTTTGAAAGTAAATACACAAGCTAATTACAACATAGACAGAATACCCCTATGAGTAGACCAAGTGGTATGTGAACTAGATACTCAGGTAGATAGTCAGCAGAACCTTGCTAAAGTTTATATCTGTAACAGTAACTACTTGGAACACATCTAGAGCCTGTTTACTGCATTTCCTGTGTTGCACTTAATTTAAAATTGTTTTTTTCTCTAAAAATTGCATTTTACTTGATTTTGGCCTAGCACTCAAGTGTGGGGTCATTTATTGCACCGTTGTGATTATTTTGCTGCTTGTGTATCTCAGTTACCTTTAAACTACAACAAAAAGAAAAAAAAAAAATCTTGCTTTTTTTCCACTTTCTGAAAATTAAGAAAGTTCAGTTACAGATTTGCTGTTCTGAACTGTTTGGAAGTTTCTAGAAGGTCAGTGCTTGCTTGGGCTAAAGGGAAGTCTCTGTGTTCAACAGTGGGAGTGGTTAACACTGAACAGCCTGCCTGTCCCTGGAGGAGTGGTTACTACCTAGAAGCAGTAGTTTTATTGGACATTTTGGGTCAATTCTAAACTCCTTGATCTCTCTCTCTTAAAACCCTACAACTCTCTTTTTGTGCGGTTTTGCGCATTGAGCAGCGTCGGGCAGCGCCACCTAAACAGGTTTAAACTATTCCAGGCTCCACAAAGTCTGCTCTTCACTTTTTCCCTTAGAACTGTTCAAACTCTCAAAGTAATCACTCTATCTTTCTAAATCCATGCACTTGCTCAGCTCTTATAAGGAAACACTAACTAAAGCACTACACCCTCCTTGACTTCTCATAAGTATTAGGCTCCCGATTGGTCCTTCCTGATCAAGTGAAAAATCAGTTCCCTTCCCTAATCTGATCAGTAAAAAAACAGTTCCCTATACTAATCTGGTATGTCCAAGGGTCAGTTTCAAGGTTACTCTCCAGTCCAGCTGGTGAATCTGGGAATTTTGAGGCAATGTTACAATTGCCTTATGTACACAGACAACCCTCTCCTCCTTCCAACAAACTCTAATACATGTGAGAGATGCAGTTACACAGCCAAACTGGAGGCAGAGCTCTCTCAACCCAAGACTGGCACAGTCAGTCAGGAGGAAAAGGTAACCACCCACACCACAAATCCAGTCTCACACAGACCTATTGCATCTGCATACCCAACACATAAACACACAAAACACACTCGGAGGCTCTAAATAAAAATCTGCCTAAACAGCAAAGACCTCCTAAGCAGATATCCAAGCAACGGCCACCCCTAAACAATACCCACGAATCACATATCTCACAAAATCAGTGTGCCTCACAGTCACAGCCCTTAAGGCCAAACAACACACCAAATGCACTTGTTACAGGGGACTCTATTGTCCGGCACACTGACGTCCCGCTCACCAGACTGAACAAGGAGAAGGTGACTGTAAGCTGCCTGTCGGGTTCCAGGATCCACCACATAATGCAAGCACTCAGGTCACTCCAAAGCAAGTACAAGTATGACTCCGTCATTGTCCATGCTGGTGTGAATGACCTGAGATGTACCTCCCTGGACTACATGAAAAGAGACATAGAGGAGCTCTCTGACTATGTAGCCCAGGCTGGTATGACCCTGACCTTGAGTAGCATCTTGCCCTCACCAAGAATGATGTCATAGTATAAAGACAAAATGATTAGTTTCAACAATTGGCTAAAGTATTGGTGTCATTCAAAGGGGATTCAGTGTCTGTCAGCCTGGGATGACATGCTCGACAAGCCACGTTGCTTCACTAGGGACGGCTTGCACTTGTCACCTTTAGGCTTTCGTATACTGGCCAAGGTTCTTGCCGCCCCCATAGTGCCTTTTTTAGGCAAGGCTCAAAGGACAAACCCACCTCCCTAGACAACCCAAGGATAAAAAAACTAAAGGTAATGCTACTCAATGCCAGAAGTCTAAACCTCAAGATGCACACACTCGAGGCTCTCCTCAGTATGGAGAAAATCGATGTCTGTGCAGTAACAGAAACCTGGTTCAAGGCTCCTGAGAGCACCCCAGCACTACCAGGTTATAACTCATACCATGCATTTTGGCCCCAATACTCGGACCGAAGCACAAAAGGAGGGGGAGTATCTATATTCATCAAAGATACCTACACCTCCAGGTTACTGGCACTGCAAGAAGCATCGGAAACCATCCATGTGCAACTAACAGCGGGCAAAACTGCCTTTCAGTTTGTAGTCTGCTACAGAACAACCTCCCTATTACAGGAACCCCACTTGGCATTCCTGAGAACACTGGAGAATATGAAGGTCTCTCCAAGCACTATGTTATTGGGTGACTTCAACTACCCAAACATTGATTGGATAAACTATTCAAGCCCAAACATTCCCACCCAACGGTTCCTTGAATTTATAAACTCTAATGCAATGGAACAACTGGTCACCACTCCCACAAGAGGGAACAACATATTGGACCTGGTCATCATCAACATGGGGAATCTATGTTCCACACCTGAGGTAAACCCCTCATTGGTAAGATCAGACCATAAACAAATTTCCCCTGGACATCCATATCCCATCCCCACCCCCAGCCAAGGAAATCACTGTAAAGAATTTTTCAAAAGCCAACTTTGCACTTCTCAAGACTGAGGTGGAATCCTTCAAAGCCCCTGGGCCAGAGGATAATACAGCCCAATCTGCAGAATCCTTTACAAATGCATTCTATGAGCACCTGCAGGAATGCATGGATCATGCTATCCCAAATAAAACCAAGACTCACTCCTCCAAAAACAGGAGACCGGTCTGGTGGACCCTGACCATAAATAAGCTATACAACAGAAGGAGGAAGCTACTACATGACAGAACAAAATCCCAAAAAGGAAGGCATCTCTGATCAGTATTAGCAAGAAACTTCGATCCCTCATAAAATCATCAAAGGCCAGATTCGAAAGAAAAATTGCCCTAGACACTAAAGATAATCACAAGGTCTTCTTTAGTTATGTCAGGAACATGGGCGGAAACTCCCAGTTATGCTCTGAATTGTTGCATAATGGTACAAAATATACCAAACCTACAGACATAGCCAACATCCTGGCAGACAGATTCAGTACAACCCCCCCCCCCCTTCCCCCTCAAAGGAGCAAATGCCTATCCCAACTGAATGTAACCTCCCTGACATCACAGATGCACAGGTGAAAGCTGCCCTCTCCAAAGCAAAAAACACAGCATCTATGGGACCGGACGGTGTCCCAGGCTGTGTCTTACAAGAGCTCCAAGAAGAACTGAACCCTCACATTAAGTCACTGTTCAAACTTAGCCTTATTACAGGATATGTACCCAAAGAATGGCGTACAGCTACAGTGGTCCCTCTCCACAAAGGTGGTGCCACAACGGACCCCAGAAACTATCACTCCATAAGCCTGACTAGTCTGGTCTGTAAAGCTATGGAGTGTATTATCATGGAACTCATAAACAAAGACATTGGGAGCCTCCAGACACTGGACCCTACCCAATTCGGCTATGTTAAGGGCAGATCTTGCCTCTTAAACCTAGTTGATTTCTTTGAAACAGTTACCAAAGCCATAGATGAGGGCAAGGTAGTCCACACAGCCTACCTGGACCTCGCAAAAGCCTTCAACACAATACCCCACTCGGGCATCATAAATAAGCTTTCCAGCTTAAATATCAACCCCTACATCACAAGATGGGTTGCAAACTGGCTCAGAGATAGAACCCACATGGTCAGAATCACAGGTGCCATGTCTGAATCCAAACCAGTTACAAGTGGCATCCCACAGGGCTCAGTTCTGGGACCTCTCTTGTTTGGTATATACTTCTCTGAGGTTTAGGCTAACAAGGGGTGATTATGGCTGACAAAGTTCGCAGATGACTGCAAACTGGGGGCCATAATTGAATCTCCAGCTGACACAAGCATCCTCCAAAAGGGTCTCACAGAGACGGATGCTTGGTGCCAGAGCCATGGCCTCAAGCTAAATGCTAAAAAGTGCATATTCATCCCCTTTGGGAAAAACAAGGTGCCCACAAATTACCATATAGGTGGTAATCCATTAAGTATGGAAGAAGTAATTAGAGATTTGGGGACCAATGTAGATAGTAATCTCTCCTTTGATAATCACGTTGCCAAAGTGGTTAGAAAGACCTTCTATATAGCCCTCCTTATCATGAAAGGGTTAGCATCTAGATCAAGAGAGGTCATTGTGACCCTCTACTCATCACTCATCAGGCCCATAATTTAATACAATGCCCCTTTTGGGATGTACCTTACCCGACACCTGCAGCAACTGGAGAGACCCTAAAAGTACCTCACCAAGAGGATCATGGGCTACAAACAGATGTCCTATGCAGCTCAACTAAAGAAACTCCAGCTCTACTCAGTTGCTTACCACCAACTCAGAGGCGATCTATGCCTGATGTACAAAGCCATGTCAAACCCAGAATTAATGGACATGCTCCACCTCAAAAAATCCAAGTCCCTTAGAGCTACATGCTCCAGGGACCTAAACCTCAGCACAAAAATAATTAGGACATGCTGGAGGGACAGATTAATTTCCCAGAGGCTCCCTTCACTCTGGAATAGAATCCCAATTCATGTTAGACATAGCCCCTCGCTGACCCTCTTCAAGCGAAATCTGGATGCGTGGATGGTAAATCACAAATTCACCCCTGGGATCTCTTCTGTGTCACTGCTAGACAGAGGCACAGTAAACTAATCTTAAAAGGGTACCTTCTGTGACCTACTTTACAAAGGCACAGTAGGCTAATCTAATAGGGAGGTGGAAGCCAAATACACTCTGGCTAGGCTTATAAATGCCCTAGGGCAGATAGCCTAGTATCTACCTATGGACCTATGAACCTCCAACAACATGTGACCACAGTGGTGACAAATCCCTTATAGGTAGCACAACTACTGAGTATGTACTAGCCATCCACATCAAAGGACATTATAATCCCACTGTTCTCAGCCCTCATCACTCCACTAATTGAGTACAATGCACACTTTTGCATGTACCTCACCACTCATCTTCCAGGGATGATTTACTCAAGTGTATCACTTTTGACACAGTGAACGTCCACACATCTTTTTGTTCATACATAAGTATTCTTTGTGATGCATAACCATTAGGATTTGACAGTGCAGACTTCCCTTCAAGGTGTTCTACAAGATGTATGTGCGATACATCTTACTGTAATACACCCAGGATTCAATGTATGCATTTTTTGAATTATGTAAATACTTTTAAATTGCCCATGATTGTGAGTGCTTCCATATATCATTGTCATTGAGCATGTTCCTATATATCCTGATTGCTTGAGACCTATGCTGATATTACATTCATATTGAAGCAACTCATTTTGCACATCTTCACAGTATGCACCTATCCCTATTGTATATTGTGTGACAGTCACATATTATATAATTTGATATGAAAAACAATGACTGTGATATAATTTACTATGCCAAAAAGTGGGCATCAGTCATTATATAAATACCTGTCCAGATTCATGAAGCGCTAATTTCCTTACTGTAATCATGTACTCTTCATGCCACAATGGCACATGATAGAGCACCATTTTGTATTCATTAAATGGCTCTACACATTGTGTCGAGCTGCCAAACAAAGGTAAAGAGCAGAGTATGCTAACAAAAGCATAATCAGCTGAATAGCATACTAATGAACTGATCCAGTATGACAGAGCCATTCAGGAAGCTACAAAGTAAATGTGTAGAGTTGGCGTAGCCCTTTGCCATGAACACCAAAACATGTTTGAATGCAGCTACCATCACACTTAGAAAAAAACAGCAGTGCGAGGGGCTGCTGCTGCTGTCTTGCATGTGTATGTGCATCAGGCTCAAATTTATGCTGTTGCTTCTGATATATTTTGTCCAAGGACAAGAAGGGTGTTCAGACCCCATGTAATATATCATG